>NC_085016.1:6328223-6335385 GCF_963854185.1 Sardina pilchardus
CAGCCCTCTTGCCGTACGACGCGGCCGCCCTCCCCGGCTCCAGCCTGAAATTGATCCATCGCTCGGCATGACTGAAACCCAAAAATGAGCGTTAAAGGCGCTCCTCTATTATTCAAAGAGCCCCTCATTAAGACACGGGCTCGCTTTGAATCCAATAAATCATTTTAATGCATTTTGGAAAGGAAATTTCTTTTTAAAAGGAGGTTTTTAACTGATTGTGTATTGGTTATTCTACAGCATGCTGTTGGGCCATTGCAGTGTTCAACAGGGATGGTCCAGTTTTCCAGTCCACTGAATGAACTCATACTGGTTTACTTGCTTGACATTTTGTCCTTTTCATCGGTTCACTAGTTTTAAGCTTACATGCTGTTAAGCAACTTTGGCCTTTAGATATTAGCTGTGAACCAGATTGCGTTGAAATATTCTCAAGCATCAGGTTTATGTGCCCCTGAAATCTGCAATACTCGGATATGTGTTCCATATCTCTATATCCTTGAGAAACATATTAATTGTTCCACGCTTAAATAATTTGGTCCTTATAGACTATTCATGTTAAGATAATAAAACACTCATCTGAATAAAGTACTTCGGTAGATTATGTTTATAAAACATTTTGGTGTTTGTAGGTGCACAACATGCATTCCAATTATGGGGAGATAAAACAAAATTAAAATTTCATTTCTGTTCAGGAATATAAATGTGTAATTTTACGAGCAAGAAAAAGTGCCAGGGAGGTAAGTACCTTGCCAGCTCGATGAAAAATGACACCAATTAAACCTCAAATTGCTTGTTTTCTCATAACATACATATTTTCATAACTCTTGAATCAAATAATTACTGCCTTTATATTAAGCACAATAAAACAGAAAACAGCGCGTTTCAGAGGAGCTACACAGTGATTTTTTTTTAATAGAATTTCCCATCAAGCTTGCAGAACAACAGAGGCTAAAGGATTTATAAAAAATATATATATAAAAAAAAACAATGATCTACAGTATATGCAAAGTTGTGAAAGTAACACCAAAGAAATATTACATCATTTATCTTCGGAGGCTCAGAAATATGCATATGATTTCATTTTTGATTAAATGCCAAAAGGAACATACTGGTCTCTAACAGATTACACAATTTCTACATTTTAGAAAGAGTGCTCTGGAACAACTTTGTGCCTGAAGGTAATTTTTATGTGATTCTTTGTAGAAACCAATTAATCCAACAACTTTCTACCATTAAGTCTCAATTTCTATCCCAAAGTTTCCAGAAGCACTAGGCTATGTGTGAGGGCTGTTATCTGAAATGAAGAGTTGTAGGGCAACACGGTCTACAGTATGTTTTTATCAACATTGCACTCAAGTCGAGCGACGCGTTTTATGTAATCAGAAAATGATTACGGTTCTTTCTGTAAAAAGTGAACATGCATCAGTGTTCCTAGGGATTACTTTTCTCTCCCCCCCATCCACCATGGCCCCCCTTCCCAACATCCCACAGTACTATTACTCCAACAAATGATCGCTTTTCTCCCTGCCTCCATCTTTTTCTCTCCGCAAAAGAGACTTCACCTCCATGTACAGCATGTCTCATGTTCAGTGTACGCACACACACACACACACACACACACACCATTACCAAATATGAAGTTGTTAAAGCAGTGATACAATGACAGATACACAACTTGGACTTGATTGTCAGAATTGCCTGTCATCTGTAGCGATCAATCAGAAAACGTCTGTGTGTGTGTGTGTGTGTGTGTGTTGGGGAGGTGGGGGGGGGCAGACTGTCAAGGGGGATGTGTTTGAGGAAGGCGGGGTGGAGTGGGGAGTCATTCTTCCGGCTCGTCGGGGAAATTTGCAAAGCTCTCTGCACCAAGAGGACAAATAATAGTGTTATCTGTCAGAAGTCTGATTTAACTAAGTGCGCCAGTCAGTATGTGGTTGATAGGCCAGGGAGAGGAAATGTCATTCATGTTGTTTGGCGCTGGAGACAACAGGGCTTTCCCTGACTGGGTTCTGTATGATAAACAGACATAAATTATACAGCTGATGGGGACTGGCCTTCTCCCCCGACTCCCTACTCGACTGGCAGCCGTACAGGAGCCCGTCTCTTACTCGTCTCAAGCCTGTCTCCTATTCGCCGACAGGGTTGCGCCGAGCCTCCACACGCCATTAAGTAGGAATATAAGAGCGAGAATGTGGCGAAAACAAAACGCGGCGCGAGGACTCGACACCGAGGCTTATTTACGACGGCAGCGCAGCGGTCATGGCGTGGGGGTGGAGCACGGGTCGCTTGCGACTGTACAAATCACGGCCGACCCCGCGGTAATTATTTTAATGACCGCTGAGTCCATGATTTTTTCGAAACGTGAAAAATCGCACATACTGCAGCTCCTATTTTTTTGGGTGGCGAAAGGAGAAGTGACGCGAGTCCCGTCGGACGGGTAGACGAGTGACGGCGAGCGGGCCGTTAATAACGTCACTGGCGTGTCGCGCGCTTTAACGAGCCCTGTCACCAGCGCGCGCTGCTCTCCATGTTGTTTTGTCTGTCTCCAAACCCTTAAAGCCTGCAGAAGTGAAATGGAGGGAACAAAACAACCTCTTCCCGCAACGTAAATCATTCATCTGATCGGCATTAAGCTTCATTCTTCCGACAAGCACATTTGATCTCCGAGCACCCCCCCCCCCCCCCCCATTTCCACCACCACCGCCGCCTCCTCCCCCCCCAAAACACCCGCCCGCCACTGATCTCGACCCTCTTCGTTCCGTTTCAGAGATGCACCCGCCCCCTAATTGTGACCTTAATTGTGGCGGAATCCTCGTCCCCCAGCGTTGGATGCGGAGACGGTGCCGGGGAGCGGAGCGGAGCAGGGCGACGGCGCGGGCCAGAAATTAATACCATGTGAGGAGCGCCGTGGCCTGACCACAGCCGAGTACTTGAGGTGGCGCCATGACGCCCGGGCCTACAATTGCGCATCCAGCTGCCAAAAGAACATTATTTCAGCGTTAGATTTAAGAGACTGCACAATCCCTCCGCCCCCCCCTCCCCTCCTCCCTCTCCGCCACACACACACACACTCTCACACACACTCAGCCACTCATGAATAGGCAACGCCAGCTGATGTCACCAATCAATCAGAATGGAGAGATGACAATCATTCTAAGCGTGAATGCGCCACTCCCTTTCTTGCTCTCTATTTTCTGTCCCTATTCCCTCCTTTTTCCTCTCTCTCTCCATCTCTCTCTCTCCCTGCGTTTCTCGGGGCATGGCTTTCTTCTGTCAGCGTCTCCACCATCTCTCGTGCGAGGGGGGGGGCCAAGTGCAGCTGGAAAGATTTCTGTCCGTCATAAGACCGTAAAGTCTGGACTTGTGGAAGACTGCGCTCATAACCTCCACACCGGACTTGCACCGCCATCGCTGATGTATTTTAATGCAATGATGTGTTCCACCTCACAAGTCTACGCAAGTGTGTACGTGTACGTGTGTGTGTGTGTGTGTGTGTGTGTGTGTGTGTGTGTGTGTGTGTGTGTGTGTGTCTGCACGCGCACACATGTGTGTGAATTCTTCTGTGTGTAAATAAATAGATTTCCTTTAGCAGTTCGGCTCAGTGCTTTTTATGTCAGCCAGCTTGCTAACGAGGTTGAAACCTGGGGAAACATCTAATTTTATGTGGCTGAGGGAGAGAGACAGGGAGAAGGGAAAAAAAAAACACCCTTTCATTTTGAAAAATACCCACAATAAGAGGAACGCGGAGTCCCTCACTGCTAGTGCATGTTGTGGTGCGTTGTGTTGTGTTGTTTACTGCATCGTGTGTCGTCTTTGTGTGCTGAGCTGTTTATCTGCCTGTTAGTTTCATCACTCCATTTGCCTCCGAGTTTTGATCCCACCTTTTTCCCCAAGCGACAGACTTGCTACAGTTAATTGAGGCCTCAGCGACTCTACCTGTATGTGTTTCTCTCAGCAGGGGGGGTTTCACAGTAGACAACAAGGTTCAAAGACATCCACATCAGAAACGGTGCCATTACACGAAGATTAGGGGAAGATATCTAAAACATAACAATCAGAGGAACACTAGTGTAATCATGGAGACCCTTTTGAAGTTCGATCTGCTACACACCTTTGTGGCTATCGTGTGATCTCGCAAATCCGCATCAATAAGCTTCGGCAAAGCCAACCACACACATTTGTGTGAGCGTGCACACACAGACACACACACACACACACACACACACATACAGCACACACACACACACACACACACAGAACCACTTCCAGTACACTTGGGAGAGCCAGTGTGATGTCTCTGACAAGAACAAATATACTCTGGCACGGCTCCGCTCAGCACGGGGCCCCACATGCAGAGAGTGAGCGGCTTGAGGCCCGGTAGTCACCTGTGGCCGACTGGGGGCCCAGGATCCAGGAGGTGGTGCCTGGAGACGTGTGCCCGCCTTGAAAGGGCCCCTCCCTGGGGGGGGGTGTTTTTCTGTGGGGGGGGGGGGGACGGCACGCAATGCCACGGCAACAGCAGCCTATTAAGCTCTGAGAGCAGCATCAGAATCACACAGAAGAAAATCCCCATGGTACTCACCGCAAGCTGGGTGAGACTGTGTGTGTGTGTGTGTGTGTGTGTGCCTGTGTATCTCCCTCTCGTTCGTTCTCTCTTTTCTTTGTTTCTTTCTCTCTTTTAAGCTTACACTCCCTCTCCTCTCTTTCTTCTCTCTGCTTTTGAACATATGTATGTGTGTGTGTTTGTGTGTATGTGTGTGTGTGTGTGTGTGTGTGTGTGTGTGTGTATGTTTGTTTGTATGTACTGTATGCATGTGCATTTGGGATTGTATGGAGCACCGAAGGGGGGCCTCTCTCTATCTTTCTCTAATTATTTTTCTCAATCTGTCTATTGAGCCTTGCAGTCTCCCTCCCTCTCACTCTGTGTGTGTGTGCGTGTGTGTGTGTGTGTGTGTGTATCCTCAGAACTTCTCCAAAGGTGGCTAATGAACACACACCAGAGCTCTCATGACTTGGGTGGTATTTCAGTTTTTCATTGGGGTTAAGGAGCAAGGGAGAAAGAGCGACTGAGAGAGAGAGAGAGAGAGGGAGAAGAAGAAGGAGGAGGAGGAGGAGGAGGAGGGCGGAACAAGCAGAGGAAAACAAAAAGAAAGAGAAGCAGAACTACGAAGGAGCCACTCTCTTGTCGCAGTGGCGTCGGCTCATGGTGAGATCACAAGCCCCGGCTCTGGCGTGGGTAAATAAGGATGAAGGCCCTCGGTGGCTCTCACACACACACACACATACACACACGCACACTCACACACGCGCACACACACACACACACACACACACACACACAGTGTCGGGGGTTGGAGGGGGGGGGGGTGTTCGTCCCACGCGTGCAGGCCAGGGGGTCGCTCTTGTTCTGCCCTCGTTGGGACGAGGTCCAGCCGTGCCACGGAGCTGATTCAGCTGGGCCCCAGAGAACAGAACAGCACCTCACCTCGCTCCCAAAACACGGGGCTCCCCCTGCCGAGCCCACACTCACCCCCGCACCGGCCCACACTCACCCCCGCACCGGCCCACACTCACCCCGGCACCGGCCCACCTGAGCGCCTCAAACGCAGCGCTCCACAGCCACTCTCCGCCCCTGCAGAACACGTCGGAGATGATTTGAAGCAATTTGGCCCTAATAAACCAGAAACCAGGGGAGACTCCAGCAAGAGAGACAGAAAGAGAGAGAGAGGGAGGGAAAGAAGGAGAGAGGGAGGGAGAGAAAGGAGAGGGATAAAAGGGTGGGAGGGGGGAAAAAGAAGAAGAAAGGGTCTCATAGCCCACCACGTCAGGAGGAAGCTAAAAATAGCCGGCATCAAGTTGAATTTATTGAGACATAATGAGAAAAGGATGTGAACGCAGAGAGGAGAGGAGAGGAGAGGAGAGGAGAGGAGAGGAGAGGAGAGGAGAGGCTCGATCAGAACAGGAAAGCTGGATGTTCTTAACACTTTTCTCATGTGAAAGTTTCAGGGGGTGGGAGGCCTCTTGGCTTTAGGGAGAGGGAGAGAGCGAGGGAGGGAGAGAAAGCAAGATTGGGAGAGAGGTTGATGTTGTTTCCTCTTAGGTTCAATGCTCTGGGTGTCAGTTTCAGTGGCGATGCTCGCCAGGACAAAGGGAAGGTGTCCAAAAAATCCACCTTTTATGCACCTCCAGGGCTTTTCCAGGGGAACGGCCTTTTGTGCTGTATAGATTTACAGCCGATCATTTCCTTGGCAAAGCGGCTGGGGACACGTTGATGCAACTGACACAAAGTTACAATCCCGCCTCAGCTTTTGCAATGCAAGCCATTCCATCTCAATAAAAAAAGGCAAAGGAATTGTAATACCCCCTAAAAGGTTAAAAGCAAAATCCAATCTTAGGGGACATAAAGGCATGACTGATATATCAGTCACATCCCAAGGCTTGTGTGTGTGTGTGTGTGTGTGTGTGTGTGTGTGTGTGTGTGTGTTTGTGTGTGTGTGTGTGTGTGTGTGTGTGTGTGTGTGTGTGTGTGTGTGTGTGTGTTTATCTGGACTTGAAGCAAGGAGAACGTAGGCTCTCACGATTGCTCTGTGCGCCTTGTTAATCAATGGGAATTAAATGTCGGGAGTTATTTCACACCTAGACTGTGACAACTTTCTTTTTCACAGGTTAGACGTACAGCATTAACATGTCACTCCTGGGTCAAAGCTTCTCTGAACGGGGAGTGAATAACCTTTAAGGAGCGAAATGACTTCGATAATGAACCCCAGCTTCCCAACAGGCTGTCACATCTGTCACCAGGTTTTACTATCAGTTTTCCTATAACCAGAGAGAGAAAGGGAGAGACAGCGAGAGAGAGAGAGAGAGAGAGTTCTCGAAAATAAACGTGTCCTTCAAAGAGGAGGTGTAAGGTGGCTATCAATGCTCTTAACACATTTCATCAGATTAATTCAATTTGGAAATATTCAACTAGAAAATGGAATTATTAGCAGGTTGCAGGCAATAGGAGGGCGGTGTGTGTGTGTGTGTGTGTGTGCGTGGGGGGGTTGAAGGCGGTGTCACACCATGTCGCCTGACGGGACGACGTGTCAAAACACAAGTCATAAATCTCTCTGATGGAAATGATGTGACACTCAGAGTTCTTGTAAGGGGAGAATATGAACCCTAT
>NC_085016.1:6338085-6348085 GCF_963854185.1 Sardina pilchardus
GTTTAGCAACGTACCTTATCCCAACAAGTACACCGACTCACCATAGCACAGGCCGAAGAGCCGAGAGAGAGACAGATAAAGAGACAGACAGAAAGAGAGAGAGAGAGAGAGATAGACTGGCAGAGAGAGAGAGAGAGATGGAAAACATATGAACATGAGGATCGACTAACAACAGAGAAAGTGAGAGATGAAAAGGATACAAAGAGGAAGGAAGAAAAACGGACACACACACACACACACACACATAGTAAAGGGGAGAATCACATGTCCATTCTGTCACGTTGTGAGATCAGTAGTCCTCCTATAGTAGTGTGAATCTGATGGTAGCCTAGAAAGACCCAAACAAGGCTCAGATCTCAGGCTTTGTTGTGACATTAGTGCACTGGAATGGCGCATGGAGATGAAACGTGTGAACCAAACCGTTTCCATTCGGAGCCCTGAGAGGCTGACCACCCAGAGCTCCACGACACAAATCTGAGAGGCAACACACATCTTGTGACACCAACTTTTGCTGTTGTTTGCACAGAGTGACCCGACAGATGTGGTTCATTCTCCCCCTGACCTGATGGTGAGAGAGACGCAGAGAGATAAAGAGAGAGAGAGAGAGAGAGAGAGAGAGAGAGAGAGAGAGAGAGAGAGAGAGAGAGAGATACTGTAGGGAGGGAGGGGGTAGAGACAGAAACGGAGAGAGAGAGAGAGAGGGAGGAAGGGAGGGGGAAAGAGAGAAAAAGAGAGAGGGAGGGAGGGGTAGAGACAGAAACAGGGAGAGAGAGAGATGAGACTCTGTGTTTTGTTTGAGTTTGAGGTTGTGCTGACATACAACTATTTTTAGACATTCCTCTAAAGTGCCTGAGTATTGTAAATGTGGGAAAACTCTGTCCTTTTCCCTCTATGCGCTTTTGATGTTTCCCAGCAGTACCCCTGTGAGCAGTGTGTGTGTAAGTGTGTGTGTGTGAAAGAGAGAGAGAGAGGGGGGGCTATCTATGGAGGGGAGCATGTGTGTGTGGGTGTGTTTGACTGTGAGAGAGAGTGAGTATGCTTATGTGTGTATGCATATGTTGCAAGAGCATGTGTGTGTGTGTGTGTGTGTGTGTGTGTGTGTGTGTGTGTTTGAGAGAGAGAAAGCCAGTGTGTGTTTGTGTGTGTGTGTGTGTGTTCTGTGTGTGAGAGAGAGAGAGAGAGAGAGAGAGAGAGAGAGAGAAAGACAGTGTGTGTATGTACAGTATGTGTGTGTGTGTGTGTGTGTGTGTGTGTGTGTTGTATGGGTATATGTAGACCAGAGAATGTAGGAGAGAACTTCCTCTTTGGATCCTCTCTGTTTTCTTTCGAAAGAATGACATTCCGAGGCTGTTTCACTTTCAGACAGGAAGTGGATCCGGGCCAAAAATGATTAAAGCGGGAGAAAGCATAACAGTTCCCGCGCTGCAGCCTTGCAGCGGGAGTTTGGAGTTTGACACCGTGTCAAACACATGTGAAATACTGTTTAATAAATTTGAGGAACATGGCGATAGGGAGAACAGCGTATTGGCTCACCTACCTCGTACTCGCTGCTCAGACACATGTGTGTTTGTGTGTGTGTGTGTGTGGGTGTGTGTGTGTGTGTGTGTGTGCATGGGCGTGTGAGTAAGGAGTGCGTAAACAGCGCATACAGTAGATGTGTGTGAGAGAGGAGTGAGCTAAATATATGTGTGTGTGTGTGTGTGTGTGTGTGTGTGTGTGTGTGTGTGTGTGAGAGAGAGAGAGAGAGAGAGGAACTCTGATAGGGAGTGGGAGCTTGCTTGTCCATAAGAGATTGCATACGTCCAGAACATATCAAAACAAACACTTAACCCAGTAGGAAACACCCACAAACCCCCTCTCCGTCACTCACGGACACACAGCACAGCGCAGCACACCAGCACTACTTGTTTTTGTTTCTTTCTCTGTCTCCTCTTTGCTCTCCACCTCTCTCTCTCTCTTTCTCTCTCCTTCTCTCTCTCTCCACCTCTCTCTCTCTCTCAATGTGCACTTCAGGTTTTACTCTCCTGTCTACGTTAGTTGGTTTATTTACAACAATAGAAGCCTAAAAGGGGTATTTTTAGAATAAAGGCAAGCTATCCCTCTCCCCTCCAAAGTATTTTGCATGTAAAATATGCATGAGTGACGGTGGGGTTTCAAACAGAGGGGGCATGCATACTTCATGACGACAGGCCAGGCAGCTCGTGACACAGGGTCAACACGAGTGCAACATATCCTCATTTTCAAAAATGCTCGACACAAAATTGTCTGCACGTGATTAAATATTCATGATTGCGATCAATATTTCAGGGCAAGAGAGGTTGTTTTGTGTTGTCGTCTACCTGTGCGAAGCGTCTCCCAACAAGCCCAACACTGATAGTCGGACGATTTATGACCCTTTTCGGATTTCTCTACTTGGAATTGAAAAACGGTGATTTTTCCCTCCTGCGCTGGCTTACCGAATGTTTATCTAATCCGACACATCTCGTTTTGATTGTTATTGTGGATTTAGAGTGGACCATTGCTCAAGGAACGTGAAGCAGGCATTGTTGTAACATGTTGCGCGTATATGGAGCACGGAGGAAATGGAGTGAAAGCAGATAAAAGATGTTGAGGTTGAGACGTGTCCACTCCTCCGCAGGATCCTCCCGAGGACTGTGGAAGCCATACTTCACGTGTTCCACTAAATCATATTAACCTCCAGTGCAGCTCTGATCCAAAACACTTGGACGTCAGCACCTCCCCTCCCCTCCCCTCCCCTCCCCTAAAAACCTGGCCCTGAGGAGCCGCCTGGAGGGACGGACGATTCCCTCGAAGTTACAGAGAAGCCCACAGCAGGACGAGCTGGCCCAAAGTGCTGGACTTTCCTGGTCGATCTGTGTGTGCTGTTCAACTCTCCTCTACTGGGCTGTTCAGCGCCGTGTGGTCACCTGATCGAGGGCCTCGGACCTCCTGCTGAGAGGAGATCCTCGTCTGCTATTCACACCTGACAAGCTCACCTGTGCAGCCTCATCTCCTCTCCTTCATCATCCCCCTCTTCACCAGCTCCATCTGTTCTCTTCTATTCTTCCATTCAATCTGGAATCTTCTATTCTTCCATTCAATCTGGAATGTTTTTCTGTTCTCTTCTATGCTTCCATTCAATCTGGAATGTTCTTCTGTTCAACGGCTCCTGTGCTCGTATTCAGTCTCACGCCCTGCTGCCCCCCCCCCCCCCAGCCCCCCACCTCTTACACTGTCCTATCTGTCTCTTCTGTTCATAAAATGTAAAGCACATAGAATGACCTCTGTGCATGATGCTTTATAAATAACCCTGAACTTGAACTGTTGTCTTATTGCGATGCTTACTCCTGTGTCCAGCCTGTCCTGGCAATGTACTGTGATTTAGATTTCATGATTCTCTCCCAGGTTCCAGTAACCACTTCACACACAGAGAGGAGAGAGAGAGAGGAGAGAGAGAGGAGAGAGAGCGATGGAGAGAGAGAGAGGGAGAGAAAGGGAGGAGAGGGGAGTGGAAAGAGGGAAAGTTGGATTATCAAGTTATGATGTCCTGTCAGTCAACAAGAGCGACGGCGAATTCCGAGCCACTTCGCAGACAAGTCCAATTGATTAGACCAGTCAGTCAGTGTCATGGGGGTGGGGGGGTGGGGGGGGAAACAGCTTGTCACCGCGGCGAGAGGCGGCTCCCTTTCGAGTGCTTCTCCGACGCTGGAACGTGCCGCCGTCGGATTCATCACATCAAACCCCCACAAATAGACACCGTTTCTCTTCATCTGTAATCGCACGCCGGCCTGCGCTCCCCTCCGCCGCTTTGGCACAATCCTCCTCAGCCACTCACCACTTGACGCTGACAAGGAGGCTGTGTCACAGGGGGAGGAGGGTGGGGGTCGCTGGGTGGAGGAGTGAGAGAGAGAGGGGGGGGGGGGGGGGGGGTTGGGGAGGTGTAGCTCCTGTCAAAACGGTTAGTGCGCATAATATTTAAGAGGTGCGCGCCCTAATAGATATCTATCACAATATCAGGGCTGCAGTCGCCATTGCCACTGCCGCCGCTGAGCCAAGGCTCCTGTAATATCACTTAACGTGATCAAGATGTCTCCCATGGAGGCAAAGTTATTACTTCCTTTTGGAGGCTGAGATTTCTTTTTTTCTCTTCTCCCTCTCCCTCTCTCTTTTCGTGCGTTGCGTTTTTTTCTTCACTTTAGAGCAGGAGGCTGGATGAAGTGACAGGTATGGAGGAGTGTGAGCTGGGGAGAGGCACATCCAACATGAATAAGTCAGCAAAGTTATTAAATATTTACAACTCAGATACCTCTCTTTGTCACATCCTCTTTAACAATGAGGACAGGAGTAAGATGTTGCCTTTAGAGAGAAGAGGTAGGGAGGACAGGAAAATGGCTTCTAGCCACACACACACACACACACACACACACACACACACACACACGCACACATACAACACACACACACACAGCCTGCAGTTGCAGCACAACGCAGTGTGTTTTCTGGCCCGAGGTAGTGTGTTTTGGCCGCGCCACAAGACTGTGTACACCTACGCGGGGGGAAAAAAAGAGCATTGGATATTAATGACAAAGCTGAAATGTGCTGTCAGGGAGAGGAATAGCATTTGTTCCATTTGTCTCTGAGAAAAGGGGACCGCAGAGGGGGAAGATGTCAGGAACACGCTAAACATGGGACTGACAACCTACTGTACTATTCTCTAGCTGGGGAACAACAACAACCAAGGTAAGTACAGTAGCTACTGTACCTACAGTAGGCCTCGCACATCTGAAGCAGTCTAGGCATTCTGTATCTAACCAGAACAAGGAAAAAAAACATTCAAATCTAGATAGAGAGATCAAACAACATACGTAAAACAAACAACATCAAGCAAATAGAAAATCAAAGTTGGCCACATGAAAAGTATCCTGGGATTTCAACTGGCTATAACTGGCTAGTCTGGCAGTGGATGCTGAATACTGTGGTCATCCTGAGTGAAGTGCACCTTTCTGTGTTCTCCTCTTACATAAAGACTGTACTGTAGACTACACGTCACAAACCCCTGAGTAATATCACCAGGCTGTTTCAGGTAAGAGCAATTTAGCTGAAAATAAATAAATAAATAAATAAAAAATGCCGACTGCGTCCTGGATGAATAGTCCCCATAAATCGCTGACACATGCTCGTACTCCAACAAAGCGGCGCAAATGCACATCTCTAAGAGCCGGCCCAGACCATCGTGATGCATTAACATACTCTAGTGGCTGTGAAATATGTAGGCCGTAAGGACGCACTGTAGGATAAATCTGGGGAGGGGAGCAGCGCTTGCCAAGACGTAGTCATGCACGCTGCTGCTGCTTTTTTGCGAGGCCACAGTAGCTTTTCACCCATTTCCTCCACGCCAACAGAGCCAAACTTCATCATCATACTCGAATGTAAATCAAAAGTCATCAACTGTGTGAGCATGAGAGAGAGAGAAAGAGAGGGAGAGATAGAGAGGGGGGAGAGAGAGAGAGAAATAATAATGCAAACAGTAAATCCAAAAATCAAAACTCAGCATCCCTTCTTCCTAAATGCACTGCTGTCATAAAAGCATTTCCATCGACAAATGCGCCTGCCGGAAAGGTCAATAGTTAATTAAATAATCTATCACCTTGGGATGGAGAGCGTGTACCATGGTACGCAATCAATGACTGAGGCATTAAAAGGTCAGCTCGGGAGCTTTATGACAAGTCACCTGGTTAATATTTTCTTTGGAAATAAAGTGTTGGCTCTGCTACACAACAAGCAATGCTTGTTCTCTCGTTTCCCCCCTCTCTCTCTCTCTCTCGATCTGGGTTTAGGGCCGCACTGTTTCAAATGAAGGGCTATGGCAGAGCTGTCGACAGGGTCTCCAAGTTCCAGCGCAATATTCCGAAATGCCGAGGCGCCATCAAGGCCCTTGTAAACAGACTTGATTGGACATTCATAACGGCCCTGTACAATAAAGACATAAAGTATGGCACAGTCTGAATATTAATAATGGATGAGTTTGGTTTCATATGGTCATTGCTTTCTATAGTTTTGTCATTTGTTGTCATTCTGGACCATGAAGGAGAAAGGTATGGCGGATTAGTTTGCAAACAAAGAAAGGATTGCAATTTCGACAGATGCGTCTAAGAAAACAATAATTATGCAAATTTGAAACAGAATAATCACCATCATATTCATTATTTATTAGGTTTATTTTCTTTTCTTGCTATTATAAATTAGCTATGAGGTAAATAAAATTGTAGGGGCTTTTTCTTCTTTAATTATGCACATAGTTGTCAACCATTTGTTTCAAAAATTACTGGAGCAATTTCAACATGACTATGGGGTAGAATCATGATGATTGCTAATTTAGCTTCAGAAGAAATTACCAAAAATGTTGGGATTTATATGCAAATATTAAAGACCTTTTCAACACTCCAACAACAATGCAACCCTCCAATTTAGCAAAAAGTATGACAGAGAGTGAAAAAAAGCACACTGTGTCCTTCTCTCCAATTATTTGAACTGGGGACAGAGATTAAAGCCTTCTGATAATTTACTCATAGCTCTGGGAGGGGAAGATAAAAGAGAGCGATAACTACAACAAATACCACGGTCCCTTTAAGGTAACAGAAGAAACATGAATTAAGACTGGCAAATTAATTCAGAGACCTGCAAAGCACTTCACAGTATAATAAGATGGATTTGGAGCAGTCACACTCACTATATTGTGCCTCCCTATTCTCTTGTGTAATAATTTACACTACAATCACATAGCTTTATTATTGATACAGTACTGATACGTGGCGTAGGAAAACCCCACGCTTTTTCAAACACTATTTCACCGTGGCCCCACACCACACTGTGGGAGCTGAGCTGCTGTTTATATAGCGGCATAAAAACATGCCAAGGCATGTTATTAATATTCCCTGACGGTGATACAGGGAGATGCTCGTATCCGCTGCTTCGAGGGGTTGCCATAGTATCCCCTCATAGAGCCTAGGTCAGACTTTGCTTGGCACGGTTCGGCATCGTTATGGTGGGCCGCCCGCCCCCGGACATTTTTCCCCGATGCCACGTCCGTCACTAAGAGGCAGAGCTGCCCCGTAGCTTCCTGTATGTTTTGTTGATTCTTGCTGCTGTTGTTTGTTGCTGATATGTATTTATCGTGGCTTTCCGGTCATGGTAACCAAACAAACAGTGTTGGTTTAAATAAGAGGGGCGGCTGTGGGAGGGGGCTGTTGGGGGGGGGGGGGGGTGGGGGCAGGAAGGCTCTTGCCGGGAGCGGCGGGGAAGTTGCCCGGGGCCCGATGAGACAGCGCCTGCGGTGACGCTTTTGTGAGGCGCTTTTTCACACATATTGACTCAATAAAACTTTTGTCGTTTTGGTGAGACGGGGGGAAACATCTTGTCATTCGCCATATGTCAAAGATGACAAGGCTTGCGGGGTTTGGCGAGGCCCTTAATTAATATATGTGCTACAATAAATATAATTACAGGCTTGAGAAAGCTTTCAGTGCAGCTCTGAATATACAAACAATTAAAGCTGTGTGTTGGCCATTTCCCCACATCTCCAGTCACACAGTGCCTTTGGCTGGGACAGATCCCTGTTTCCTGATCGGGGTTGTAGAGGGGGCAGATTTTGGGAGGGTTAGCGGTGGCCCTCCCCACCCTCCTCCTCCTACTCCTCCTCCGGCTCGCTCCTCCACGGTGACCCTTGACGGAGTGATCGCCTGTGGCATCCGTTTGTCACCCCGGCCCCCGAGCTGTCACGCTCAGCCCTCAGCGCGGCCAGCGGCCCTGCCAGCCACCGGCGCGCAGATTTAGACATGCAAAGCGTGCGGGCGCGGCCGATTGGTCATGCTGATGGGTCCGTCAGCACCCTAATGACTCGGGCCTCCTCGCCCTGCACTGCACTGAGCTGCTCTGACTGATCTTGACAGCAGAAATCTTCCAAGTCGACTATACCATTCGCCCGTCCACCCCCTCCCCCTTACCCCCCCCCCCCCCCCCACCCCCCACCCCGCAGTTCTGATGCACCATCCCTTCCTTCGCATAAATACCCCTCCATTGGGGCATTATTCACTCTGTGTCTCACTGTCTTAAAGCATAACGTAGCGAGTGCTCTCTCTCTCCTTCCCCCACACTCTGACATGCCTGTCATGGCGTCCGTGTAAAGGCACCTTTGATGGCGCCGTGGCGACGCCCTGGTTTGACCCCCCTACACCGGAGCCCCCATTATCCTCCGCCGACTGCCACTCACCGGTCAGCTCCTAATCAGCCCTGTGGGGCGCTTCAAACGCTCCGGGGACCAGGGCCAGGCGATCACGCCGAACGTGCTCACGGGTAAACGCTAGGGCAAGAGAGAGAGAGAGAGAGAGAGAGAGACAGAGAGAGAGAGAGAGCGGTGCTCGCTGCACCTCCTTTATGTGGCTCCATGTCCTTTCATCCTCACCGAGGCCTCGGTGCACTCTGGCTCGGCGGGAACACCCCTGCGCCCTAATGACGGACGGCCGCGTCTCCGTCGCCTCGGCTGCCCAACAAAGGTTAATTAGCCTTGTGTGGGAAGCGAGGGATAGACTATCCATCCAGGTAGTGCGGAAGAGATAAACGACATGCTAACGGAGTGAATAATAACATCACTTTGCTTCCTCTCACCTTCAGTCCTTTGTTTGTACTGAGCTGACGTGCATATCGTTCTTCAGCACCACTACTCTCTACACAGTCGGATAATAGAGCGAACAGTGTATTTGCACTGCTATTAATTCTGCTTTATGTTTTCTGGACGTTCCGCTGAGCCTGTTTATGTGTTAGCGAGCTAACGTTTACTTTGTTCTCTTAATAATATCTGTGATGAAAGGGAAACGACTACAAACTCTGTATGAAGAGTGACTGATGAGGGCTAAACGCAAAGAGCTGCCTCGAGAGGCTGGGACGACGACACCGCCAATGTTAAAGTTAAGAGTACTTCTGCTTCACTCGGCAAAAACACACGCACAACAAACACACATCTTTCCTGCTGTTGTAAGGAGGAGGATCGGTATTAATTATAGCGTTCGTATTATGGGGGATATATATTTTTATTGAAATTGGATTTCCGAGCCATTGATGGGATCGTGGTTGTTCTGGAAGTGTCCTGGGACGTCTCTGTGTCTTTATCGCCTTCTCTCCGCGCTGGCCCCTTTGAGATAGAGCCGGGGGCAGCTTTAGTGTCATTAGCAGTTAATTGGAGGGATTTCATTTACTTCGGAAATCAAAGACTCATCTTAAAGCAACAATAGCCCAATTCTTGTGCCTTTTTCGAGCCGTCCTAGACAAGGCCCAGTACGGCGCAAAGACGCCTGGTGTTCAATTAGCCACATTTCTCCTGATAACTCCTGCTAACTTAGAGATAGAAAGTAAAGGACCCTCTGACATGCATAATCCATCGCTTTAGAGAGGGAATGAGAAAGCGAGAGAGAGAGAGAGAGAGAGGGACTAAGAGAGAGCGAGAGAGAGAGAGAGAGAGAGAGAGAGAGAGAGAGAGAAAGAGAGAGAGAGGCATTATCCCAGGGAAAGAAAGACATTTGTTGCTGATTAGCCAACCGCGTGGTTCCCACAGTGCTTTGCATGGGACCCTGGAAGTAGAATAAGAAACAAGAACTGGCCCCAGTCACACTGCCCACAACAGGTCTCCTGCCACATCAAACAGCATCACCGCGGCAACAGCCGTAATTATTTTCACATTGGGGCTCATACGCAATCGAAAGTGTTCACACAGAAAACGAGACCCGTAAGGGGTTGTTTATGTTTTTTTCAAGATTAGGAGCATTCGTGGCAAATGTTTCAGATCTGTCCTCTAGGGGAGATCTGGATATGTGACAGGGAAAAACAAATGTGTGTGACTGTTCTCAGACTGTCAGTTTGTAAATTCTTCAGTAATCATATATTCTCCAATAAATAAAGGAAAGAGCTCCTAACAAATTCATTCATTCATTTATTCATTCATTCATTA
>NC_085016.1:6355585-6358085 GCF_963854185.1 Sardina pilchardus
TCATAATGCAATAACATACTAAGGAAACATTCTCAGAAATGATTTCAACAGCAGTGGTTGCCAAAACTGGACATAGACAGATCATCTAAAGCACTCGGCTTTATTGAACATGATTTATTTTCCGAGACGTCGCAGCATTTATAGGTGAGCATTTAACTGCAGGATCATTGATCCTCCACAGATGAAACTAGACATGTGTTTCTTGGCACACACACACACACACACACACTGACTTTCCACATACCACTGTATTTTGTTTTCATTTTTTTTGTGGAATACTCCTAAAGCTGTTCAGAGAATTGCCTGGCTAAGCACCTTGTTATCTCATCGGCAGCAAATCGAAAAGGGGGAGAGAGAGAGAGAGAGCGAGAGAGAGAGAGAGTGAGACAGACAGAAAGAGAGAGAAAAAAAATGAGAAGCGCTAAAATCCCAAGTCGCCCAGAGACGAATCCGTACGCACATATCCAAAACATATAGTTACCCCACACAAATATTTTCTTAAATAAAAGTCGAAACGTTGGAACGTTATTATCTCGCTGACATAACAGCCGGGGCCGAGCTGTCAGAGAAAGAGTCTACCCCAGCACTGGCAAGCACTCCAGTAGTCTCAAATTATACTGCACGATGGGGACGAGAGACACAGAGAATTACAGCACAGACATGGCCGCGTACAACCTATAATTTTGAATGGGCCGAAAAATGCATATCGCAGAGGAATGTAAATTATTCTGCAAACATCAAATGATTTGCATATGCTGAACTATAATTATCCAATTCCACAAAAATGTTTGTGTTTCCCTTGAACCAGTGAGCATGATTCATCTTTGCTTTTTTAACGAACAAGTTCAAGGTTAGTTTCCGTTTTATTACCCCCACCCCCCTCCTTTTTTCCTCTCCTCATTTTTTTTTTTATTTTTTATTTTTTGAAATTGTATTATTATTTTGTCTTTCTAATGATGTAATTACATACTGTGTCCAACACAAGACTCCTACAATTCCATTGATGAATATACTTGTCAAAGAGATCTGATTGCATCTGGAAAGCTCCACTTCTGCATGTGTTTCTTACCTAAGGACAGCAAGTCTGCCTGTGTGTAAGAAATCCTACGCTGAAATGAAATACCACTCCAGAATTAGAACTCCTGCTCTAAAACTCTAGAACTAAAACTCCAGAACTGGAACCAACCCAAGTAAGTACTTCTATACGCTTTGCCCAAGGTCATGCCAAAAAATGAACATATATATATATATATATATATATATATATACTGTATATATATATATATACATATATGTAAAAAATAAACATACAGAGATAGGCATACAAACTAAAAAATAAACAGAAGTTAAATCTATCTATCTATCTATCTATATATATATATATATATGTCCATCTATCTATCTATCCATCTATCTATCTGTGTAATTCCAGTGCTATACGATGGTACTGGGAGCACGGGGTGAGGATGACAGGAGCGAGAGAGGTGAACTGAAGAGAAGAGTCCATCCCTCAGAGGAGCTCACTGCCTTACGCAATCCCAGCAGCATGGCTAAATATGGCCCAGATTAAAGCAGAGCACCAGTCTCTTCACTTATGACCCTGACCACTGGTTTGTGCTGGACAACACAGGAGAGCTATCACACAGAGTGAGTACCCGGCCGGTACTAATCTGCATACTACACACACACACACACACACACACACACACACACACACACACAGACACACACACTCACAAACTCACACACTCACACACTCACACACACATAAACACATAGAACAAACACAAAGACACACTACACACAGACACACACAGACACACACACACACACACACATCCCTAGCACATGTAGCACGCTAAGTCTCTTGTTGGAAATGATTGCTTTGGCCGTGCGATGACAGCGACTCTTGGTGGACGTGACCCTGAGGGCACAGGTGGCTTGGCGCTGCCCACCCCCACCCCTGTCCGCCCGTCATAATACGATTTTGTAACTGCCCAAAACATCTGTCGGGAGATTAAGGACTCCAGCCAGGCCAGATTACTGTACCGACAGGCCCGAGCTCCTGTTGTGGTCATTCAGCCCCACCTTGTCCTTGTCCGTGTGGCTTCGCTTCGCCTCCGAACAAGACTGCTCGGAAATTTGATACGCTCTGAGAGAGAGCGCCGGTCGGTCGGTCGGTCTTGGCCGGCGCACAGTGACTCACGTTTACGAGGCGCTGACAACAGCACACCTGAGAGCACGGTCACTCCTCTCACAGGTGTTCATCATTGTGTCATGGGCGAGCCAGACACACTCGCCTTCACACAATTCGTGTAATCCACTGTCTGATCCATACAGTAACAGGGGCATCTCAGCACTGGTCAAATGCTCCCTGTTATAATCCTCACATTCAGAAGAACACAGCAGATAGATAGATGGATAGATAGATAGATAGATAGATAGATAGATAGATAGATAGATAGATAGATAGATAGATAGATAGATAGATAGATTCATA
>NC_085016.1:6359330-6361830 GCF_963854185.1 Sardina pilchardus
TGACCATAAACGTCACAAATAACCACAACCAGCAATGACATTAACATGACCTGCTGCTTATGTCTACTGTCACTCTCTCTAGCTCTCTCTCAGGCACGCACACACACACACACACACACACACACGCATGCACGCACACACACACACACAGGACTTGGATACAATATTCCGGATTGGTTCCAAAACACTATTTCAAAACTAATACAATCTCAGTCCATATGCACAATTGCAGTTCTGAAACTGAAACTGTCTTTGTCCACACTGTTCCTCAGAAATGCATACTGTAGGCCTAAACATGACATTGTCCTTCTGTCACAACATGCCAGAAAACGAGAAATTTTCCTTTTTACAGTAAGCGATGTGGACAACAGGAATGACTGCTAATGTGTAAAATCTTCACCGTGTTTGAGAGTAAAAGCGTATGTTTTTCCGTGAAATTTGTTCACAATATGAAAGTATAAACTGTATGTCGAATGAAGTGAAAGCGTGAAATTCAACATTTTAGCCCAAACGTTTGTTTATCGTGGGTTTTCTCAATATAGCATTGAGTGCAAAGCGACTGGTTTTGCTTTGCATGGTCACATTTTCTGGAGCCTCCTTACACTTTAGCAACAAACAGACAAACACAAATCTGAACCTGAGACGAGCCCAGCACACACCCCGGGGAGGAAGGAGCACACTGATTCACCTTCGTCTTCATCATATCACAATAACAGAACCCTTCATACACTAACCATCTCATACAGTATACCCATAACATTAACACCTCGTCTTCATATCACAATAATAGAACCCTTGATACAGTAACCACCTCATATACCCTTAACACTACCACCTCCCCTTTTATTACCAGATTTCACCAAATCCAGGCGATATTCACAACAGCTACTATTCCCCCCCCCCCCCAACCTCTCTATACTGTATCTCTCTCTCTCTCTTTGAAGTTCGCGACCGAGGTTCTTATTAAGCGCAAAAATGCCTGAAAATACAATTAAGCCGGTGACCCAGATTGGGTGGGTGCGCAGGGGTGCGGGGGGGTGGAGGGGGTATCATAACCTCGGCCGTCCCTGGTGGCGCTGCCCGCCTGCCCTGGCTGCTGCCCGCTGATGATAAGGCAGAGAGGGGCGAGTAGCACACACACACACACACACACACACACACACACACACACACACACACACAGGCAGAGAGGGGAGAGTAGCTGCAGAGTGGGGCACAGTGTGGCACACTACAGCACAGAGAGACTCACTGGGGAATCATGGGCCCCTGAGCCTAGGACCAGGGTGCACACACTCTCTCTGCATACACACACACACACACACACACACACCCACACACAGAAGAGCACGCATACATACTGTAGATGATAACACACGCTCACATACTGACACACATACTGTATACACACACACACACGTGCTTACGCACACACACTCACACACACGCGCACGCTTACAGTCGCACACACACACAGATACGACACACAGATATGAACACACACACACACACACAGATATGAACATGTACACAGACATTCACATACAGTATATTACTCATTCAGCTCTACATCTCGGGAAACACACTAATGATCTCACATATTGCATTGTGATCAAACACCCCCCCCACACACACACACACACTTATGAAGACAGATATCAACACTCACTCATACTGATGTACACATATACAGAGAACAATGTGCACTAAACACACACACACACACACACACACATACAAACACACACCAATGTACACATAGAAACCGACACAGATGCATATCAGCACACAACTGCACACACACTCACACACACACAAGCACACAGACAAGAAAGACAAGAGTAACAGACAAGGACCTAAAATGCCCTTAACATGAAGAGTCAAATCTTTTTTTCCTTTTAAAGTGATGTTTTGAATAAAAGATGTGAACAATGTAAATGTATTTCATTTGAGACGCTTTGAGGTCAGCATCAGTTTGATGGTGAACTTTTCCTCCCCCCACTCTCCCTCTCTCTCTCTCTCTCTCTCTCTCTCTGTATGTGTGTATGTATGTGTGTGTGTAAACTTGATCTGATCACATTTCTGTTTTATTAAAAGATGTACAAAATCAACATTTATTCAGCTACCCTGCATGTTCTGTAGATTTCATGATAAATATTTGCTCCCAAATATGTCGTCGACTGTTTACAGAAAGCCTCCATGCTGGGCATAACGTGTCCTCGAAAAACGCCTCTGTTTTCTTTTCCGCTAACACGAACAAGTTATTGTTTCATTCACCGCAAAAACTACTCAGATGAGACAAATCCACTTAGCACTTTTTTTTCACTGGAAAACTACAGCCAGGCTTACTGGGATAGAGAGAGAGAGAGAGAGAGGGGAGATAGAGAGAGAGAAAGAAAAGACCAACTGCTCGCGCCATTCCACAAAATGAATCTCTCTCGAGATAAAGGCCCATTTATATGCAAGTTTACGGAGCATAGCAAGAATAGCAGTCCACCCACCC
>NC_085016.1:6366830-6371830 GCF_963854185.1 Sardina pilchardus
ATCACTGTGATATATCTGTTATGCTATTTCTTCTCGGTTACATAACAGCATGTGTGATGTTAGCCAGTGCCAAAGCTAGTTAGAGAACGCAAAGGCTTATAGTATCCGTGTGACGCATAGATGCCACGTGCACGCAATTAGAGAAGCATACTGTGACGAGACACAACACACCGGGCTCGCTTGCAAAAGACTGCTCACATCGTCCAACACTTCACTTCGCTATGCTACACACATGCTCCACACATAAGTCTCCACACACACACACACACACACACACAAACATATAAATGTCATGCCTTACTGCAAGAGGCCTCAGCCATGTATCAGGAGGGCAGAAGCAGGGTGGGAGGTAGTGTGTGTGTGTGTGTGTGTGTGTGTGTGTGCAGTGTTGGGAAGGATACTTTCAAAACGTATTCCGTTACAGAATACAAAATACATGCCCAAAAAAGTAATTTGTAACGTATTCCGTTACGTTACTCAATCTGAGTAACGTATTCTGAATACTTGGATTACTTCCGCATTGAATTGCATTTAATAAGTGTAGGAATGCGCCCATCAAATCCAGTTTAGGCCTATTGTGGTGTGTTCCTCTGTTCCAAATGGCTGAATGCGGCCCACGTACTGTATGAGAATATGAATTCAAGTCACCTGATACAACTATAAAACTATAAAAATGTTATAGTAGTAGCCTAATAGAAGATGCTTCTTCAAGTTGGAACAGGGACGTAATAGCCAGAAATTATAAGGTGTGTGAGATTTTAGGTGGCATCAACTCAGTAAAAATGAGGGGTGCAGATAGCCTATATGACCGGTGGGACGCAAATTAGGCTGGAAATGTAAACACTATAGCCTAGGCTACTGCATAACCTATATGTGACCCTGTAAAGCGGAACCAGTCGTTTCGGTAAAATTTATTAAATTAAGTTATTGTGCTCACGTGAACGGCCATAAACTAAGCTTTCCAACGATATGTATATCGAGGGTATTACACAAACTATCGCTAAGATAACCGCATCCAAAGTTGACATGGTTCTCCTGTCACGATATGCCAGAAGAGGAGAAATCACCTGTTTAAGCGGCGCGTGCACAACGGGAATGACAGCAAATGTGTTGAATCTTCGTCGGGTTTATCAGTCAAAACGTAGGTTTTTCAGTGAAATGCGTTCACTATATGAAACTGTAGACTGTATACAGCCGAATTATGCGAAAACGTGAAATTCAACATTTTAACCCGGAAGTTTGTTATTGTTGATTTTCTCAAAATAACGATGTGCGCAAAACGACTGATTTCGCTGTGAATGGTCACATATCAGTGCTCTCAAAAATGAACGTGATCGCTAAATGACAATCAAAAACCGCACGTTAAAATAGGCTATAGGCTAGGCCTACTACTCGCAAGAATAATACACTTTCATAGGCTGCACCATAATTCATTAAAAAAAATTAAATATAGCCTAGATCTACTTACAAATAAATAACCCATAAGCTATTTTAAGTTGGAATGAAAACCTCAGAATGAATGCAGTGCCTATTAAGATGGGTTTCATCCTAGGTCTAAATCAACACGTAACCAGGCTTTGTTCATTGATAGCTAGGCTACTGTATATCCTAACCGATTGGCCGAAGTAAGCAATTAATTGGCCTACTTGGGAAAATATCTTCTGAACAGACATCAAGAACCACGGTCGGTGAGTAGGAGTTACTAACACTTACTTACTTTAGCCTACTCCAAATTTGCTGTCAGTTATCTCCGATGGCGCGTCCATAATGCGCGCTGGCTGCGTTCTGACGGGTGCATATGTGGCTAGTGCAAGACGACGGGGCTTGGATTTAAACATGGAAACAATTTCATCTAGATTTCTTTCCGGGAAATGCATGGAGTTGCCTTAATTTATTTAGAGAGTGGATAAACTTCGAAACAGTTAAGTATCCTCATGTAATCCATTGATTTCAACAATGTAACTGTATTCTAAATACCAACTGTTTAAGTTGTAACTGTAACGGAATACAGATACTCATAATTTGTATTCTGAATACGTAACGCCGGTACAAGTATTCCGTTACTCCCCAACACTGTGTGTGTGTGTGTGTGTGTGTGTGTGTGTGTGTGTGTGTGTGTGTGTGTGTGTGTGTGTGTGTGTGTGGTGTGGTGGGGGTCTGTGCAGTAGTTTCCTTTTTTAATGCCTACCTCCGTGTTGAGTAATTGGAGCCAGATGTGGCTACGTGAGGCCTAGCCTGCTCGATTGCTAGCGATCTCCTGATCTCCACCGGCTGCAGAGAGATAGCCGTCCGCAGCCACGGACCCAACGCCAGCCAAAAACACATGTCGACCTGCCACACACACGCGTGCATCTGTGGTGTGCTGAAAGGCACAAATCATACCTCTTGCTCGCTCTCACAAACACACACACACACAAACACACACACACACACACACACACACACACACACACAAACGCCGCTCTCCTCCGCCAAAGCTCGGACACTCTTGGCAGTGCTGAGCAGATGGAGTGTGTTTCTCAAGGAGATGATAGGGAAGATAAGACACACAGCCGGCCATGGATTCTCTCTCTCTCTCTCTCTCTGAAGACTGTTTTTCCCTCCATCTCTCTCCCTCTCTATCTCTCCATCTTTATCTTTCAGTACCCTTGTACCTATCTGTCTTTCTTTCTATCCATCTCACTACTGTATCTACCTTTCTTTGTACGGTCATCACTCACTGTGCACCTATCTCTCTCATCAGTCTCTTTCTCTCTACATCTTTTTTTTGCTTTTATCTTTTCCCCATTGTGCACCTCTCTCTCTCTCTCTCTTTCTCTCTCTCTCTCTCTCTCTCTCTCTCTCTCTCTCTCTCCCTCTCTCTCCTCCACACCTCCTCTCCCTCTCTCTCTCTCTCTGTCTCTCTCTCTCTCTCTCCCCTCCACACCTCCTCTCTCTCCACGGTGGCCAAGTGATCATGTGTGCGGCGCATCAGCCTCATGTGTGAATCCCTCATATGGTCTCCGTGGACACCAGGCACCAGATACTCTGTGCAGCATCCCCACTTTCCACATAACAGGGCTGCATCCGCATTTGTGCGTTAGTGAGAACCATATGGGCAAGAGGAAATACAGTATATAGTGCATCATACGCATGACATTGGATTTCACACCAGTTAGCTATGCGTGATGTCAAAGCGTTTTTGGGTGTCAAAAATAGTGTAACATTTTTGTAAAATGTTTTGGAATGGAAAAAAAAGGGTGAAAAAAAAAGAAAATCGAAGGAACTGTAAACATAAACACATGTAAAATAAATAAGTGAATGAATAAACAAACAAACACACCAATTAGTGAGAATGAGCATGGTGTGGGGGGAAAAAAACACTGTACACATGTTTTCCGCCACCTCTCCTGACAAAGTTATCTGACCAGTGACAGATTCATATGATGCCCCCTCATCTGCAGGGGTAAATTGTATGCTAACACGGGGTGCTAGAGATTTCTCTCTCTTTCTCTCTCTCTATCTCTCTCTCTCTTTCTCTCTCTATCTCTCTCTTTCTCTCTCTCAGGCACCGTGGCGATAGCGGCCTCCTAATAAGCTCATGCACTATTTATGATCACAAACAAGGGGGCCGAGGCAGAGCCGTGTTAAAATAAAAAACATGTCAATCACCGTTCCCCCACTGTTGCCTTTGCATGTTGCCTGTCTGTTTACGGCAGTTTTTTTATGTTTGCCTGTGATGTACAAAGGCTGAAAAACTCTTACATCAAACCTCCTGGATTTATTTTTTTTCTTCTTCTTTTTTTTCCCATTCCTTTTTTTCGCACAACTTTCGTTTTTTTTTTCTCCCCTCTTCTTTTTCGAAAGCAAAAATCAAACGGAATATCAAAGTCGGAGGAGGAGAGGAGAAAAAAGAAGAAGCAGAAGAAAAAAGAAGTGTGCAGCGGTAGATCTTCATGAAAATAAACATTTAGACCTAAAGATTTCGGCTGTGCTTTTGAAAGACTGTCGACACGGGAAGGCAGGCAGGCAGGCATGGCATGGCATGGCATGCAGGCAGAATGGCAGGCAGGCAGGCAGGAGAAGCCGAGCCCTGATAAGTCTTTGGAGGTGCAGGCAGGCGGCTGGGGGAAGGTGGCAGGCCAACACAGGCCCCACTTCAGACTTCACACAGCATAGCAAATGCCCTCTGACTCTCTTCCCCTCCTCGGGCTGGCAGCCTGGCTCTAATTAGAGAGGTTTACTCTTCCCAATTATCACCGTCCGACTGGTCTGGTCCCCGGGTCTGTGCGGCTCCGTCCACTTACTGCACGCACGACACACAGCGCAGGTGAGTGGACAGTCACACAGGCAACGCGCTGAAAAAAACACCAGAAAAACAAAAATTGAGCTTCAAAACTCTCTCATTTGCCCTGGCATCAGCTCTCGAGCACAGCAGGTAAAGGAAATAGTTTCAATATTTTATTGGTCCCCGATGAGAAAATTCAAAGCAAGGGGATAGAACATTTGAAAAAAAAAAAGATATAATAAATAAAAAAAAACTAGAAAAAAAGAAGAAACGAGAAGAGGGAGAGAGAGAGAGTGGATTTAAGTCTACGTGACAGAAGAAACACGTTGATTAGTTTCATAGGGCCCCACAAACTTCACTTCTAACAAGGCTTGTCCTTTCTTCCTCCAGACCTTGGCACTGAACTGCACTGGCCACAGGAGACGAGGAGGAGCAGGGCAGGCGAGCCGGAGAGGACTGTGAGAGGGAGAGAGAGAACAGAAAGACCAGAGGAGAGGAGAGGAGAAAGAGGATGATGAAGAAGATGAAGAAGACGGAGAGAAAAAAAGGAGCAGCACACTTCCGTGATGTCACTAGAGTATTAGAATACAGCGTGGGAGATGAGAGCATGGGCATGTGTGTGTGTGTGTGTGTGTGTGTGTGTGTGTGTGTGTGTGTGTGTGTGTGTGTGTGTGTGTATGCGTGTATGCGCGTGTGTGTGTGTGTGTGTGTGTGTGTGTGTGTGTGTGTGTGT
>NC_085016.1:6379330-6381830 GCF_963854185.1 Sardina pilchardus
ACCTACACACACACTCACACACACACACACACACACACACACACGCACACACGCACACACACACACCTGCAAGCTCATCCTGCCAGTGAGAGAGGGGCCCGTTCTGGTAGGTATCTGGCTCTGACTGGGTCTGGATCTCAGTGCACCGGGCCACAGCAGGCCTGCTCCAGAGGCTGCATGTGGAGCAGATGAAGCTCTGCACTGCCGCACACAGTAGCAGCCCGTGTAGGTGAATGCAGCCGAGCGCCGCCTGCGTCCGGCAATACCTCCTACTGCAGGTGGACACGGCCAGCTTGGGCTCGCCTTCTAAGTCCAGTATTAAACACAGGAAAAAGCCTCTTACACACACACACACACACACATACACACACACACACACAAACACACACACACACAGACGGGAAAATCCCTTCTCTCTCTCTGTGTGTGCGCTTAGGGGGGCCCAGGGCCAGCTGTGTCCAGGTAAGCTAGCGGATGGAGAGCGTAAATAGCAGGAGTGAGTGACCAGCGCACAGGCATTGGCCTCCATCATGTCGCTGATCATCCGGCTGTGTGGGAGATAAGCCAGATCGGTGCAGCGGCCTCCTGTCCTGTCCTGTCTCACTCGGATTCCCGAGTCTCGTCCACGCGACCTAATGCTTCATCATTCGCTGGTGATGAAGAGGACGAGGCAGATGGTGTGAAAAGGGCATCTGTGGAGGGCAGGGGAGGAGAGGAGGAGGAGGAGGAGGAGGGAGGAGTAGAGGTACAGGATAAAGCTCAGGAGAACACACACACACACACACACACACACACAACCTAACCACACACAGACACACACACATAACCGAATCACACACAGACACACACACAGTCACTCACTCATACACACACATACACACACCACACACATAACCCCCTGCCTCAACTTATCACTGCAGGAGGGGGCCAAATCCAGCAGCCACGCTATGCGCTAGGTAAGGGCAGGGCATTATTCCCTGATAAACCGGCCTGGACTAATCCGTCTGGACACTGATAACACAGCTGGAAATACAGGTCTGCGTTCACCAAAGCCAAACACGGATCCGCACCTTTGTGTGGCGGTCCAGGGGGTGGAAGGTTCTGGAACAGGTCTGAAACGCCCGTGGCCCTGAGCTGCAATGAATCCACCTCTGCCTGGCCTAAGGCTGAACTACTGTAGGTCAAAACCAGCCACTGCCTCAGAGAGCAGTGAGTTCAATTCAAAGGCAGATACTCTAAATGTATCGACATATATAACGGCATATAATAAAACATCTTAAAATGTATGTATATATATATATATATATATATATATATATATATATATATATATATATATATACTGTATACATACATACATTTATATGATGTTTTATTATATGGTGTTGTATTATATTATGTTATATTATATTATATCATATCATATTACATTATAATTTATTCTAATAAAAGATAAATAAAACAAGATAATTGCTTATTTATAAGTACTCAGATTAAAAGTCACCTTGGACAGAAATAGCAGATCATTTGATACATGACAACAGAGTGTTGAGTGAGTGGTTGCCTCTTCAAACATCCTAAATTAAATCTGACCTGTGTGTGTGCCCTGCCTTGCTGGACAGGATTTCTGTGTCTAGTCTCTGTGTGTACCCAGGACAGAGGGAAACAGCGTTCTGTGAAGTCGTTTAGATTAAATACGGTAAATATGAGAGTGGTAGTGATCTGAGAGCCGAGAGCTGATTGGATTTCAAAGAGCTTGGCAAAACATCGCCCGCGGAGGCCCTCTGCCAAGAAAAGGTTCCTCTACCTTTTTTTGGCACCACCGGCTAAAAATGGCTGCCAGGAAGTTCAATCAGTGGCGTATTGTAAAACTGATAAAAGCCCCTTCCTCATCATGACAAGACAAACACACTGCGGAATATTCCGGAACCAGGTCAACACAATCACAGTGTCACTTCTTGTGGGGAGAGGCAGTAGCGTCCAGCTTGTAATTACAGGTGGGCCGGTTGCCATTCGTTTGTCATCTGGTCTATTGAATAATCCCTGCAGGGCATTTATCCACAACACCGAAACCAGCATTATATAAATAGCAGCGGCATTAAACATTCGCCTCGCGGCGCGCAATATTTACTTCAGCCTCCCCAAATACTGGAAAGGACACATTACATTTAAAACTGAGCAGCGCGCTGCGTTCAACACACAAACTAAATGAAATCAGGAGTGAGTTACAAATACAGAACAGGTTTTTGTAAGCAGAAGAGAGAGAGAGAGAGAGAGAGAGAGAGAGAGAGAGAGAGAGAGAGAGAGAGAGAGAGAGAGTGTGTGTGTGTGTTTATTAGCGGGCCAGTGTATCTTCCCACGCACACTATCCCAGCCCACGCAGGCAGTCATTGGCTTATTGGTTCTTATGGAAACGTGTTTGGGCTTCATATTGGAATGTCTTGGGATCCTCCAAGGACCCGCCCTTGTATTCCTGGCCCCTGATTGTGAAACGCACTCG
>NC_085016.1:6386830-6391830 GCF_963854185.1 Sardina pilchardus
TCTCACCGTCTCTTTCTTCACTCTGTCTCTCTCTCTGCTTCTTTCTCTCTACCTCTCTCTAACACACACACACACACACACACACACACACACAGACAGACAATCTCACCCACATGAAGGAAGCCTCTCTCTCTCTCTCTCTCTCTCTCACCCACAGACGTGCATATATTCTCCCTCTCTCTCCATCACTGCCTCTCCTCCTGCTTTCTGTCTGCGGAGGTCGGCTTACATTTGCCGGTGTGTTTGGCTTCCACGGTCCACTGCACCGGTCTCACTATCCGCCCCCCAACCCCCCACCCCACCCCACACACACACAAACACACACACACACACACACACACACACACACACACACACACCGCCCCCGCGGAGGGAAATTTGTGCATGCATACTGTACACCAACTTTGGATAAATAAATAAGCAGCCCAAAGAGCTCCCAGATAATTGAACGCGAGCGCGGGGGGAGCGCGGGGGGGGGGGGGGGGTTGGGGGTGGGGGGGGGTAGAGGCTGAGACGGGAGGCAGGGAAAACAATCTCCGCAGAGAGGCGAGGAGAGGCCGCTGCTGGCAGGTATGATTAAAACCGCCGTGATTTATGGGAAGGTGGGCCATCGGTGCCACGCCGGCTGCCGCCGCCACTGTAGCCTGTCGTCGCCGAACGTGCTCGTCTGGCGTGGGTTTTCCGCACCCGTGAGCTCATCTTGTGCCGCCGTGTCCCACGCCTCCCCTCTCCATCTCCTCTCTGACAACCTCACACACACACACACACACACACACACACACACACACACACACGTAGACACACACTCTCTCACACACGCACACCTCACTTCATCACCTGGCCATATTTACACACAAAACACCTACATAACCCGGGGTTAAAACAAGACCCTCCTCTTCGCAGTGTCAGTAGTGGGCAGGAGTCTCACTGTCAGGACACATCAGCCCTCCTGCTTGATGAAGGTGAGAGCCAGTTACAGTAGCTCTCTCTCTCTCTCTCTCTCTCTCTCTCCCTCCTTCTCTCTCACATTCCAACCTCTACATGGTTGCCCTTGCACACCTCCACACCTTCCCGCCACAAACAATGATGAAAAACACGAAAAAAAAGGGGGGAAAAAAGCAGGAACATCAGCCAGCCTGGGTTCAGGTGGGTGCACTAATAATATTGGCTGACCCAGTATTGATGTGTAGGCCCGTGAAGGCAACCAAGCAAGTAATGTGACACAAAACAGAGGCGGGGGATCCCAGTCCCAAAATCAATGGTGGCCGATGCACGTGTTATTCTGCCAATTCGATACCAATATGCTGAGTTTGGTGAATAGCAGGGTCAGCACTAATGAGTTATCTCCTCTTACACTTTCCACTGGCCACACGACAACCCCAAAACAATTAAAGGTGCCTTCTGTTGGCCATGCAGGGCTACGCAGGCTCCAAATAAGGACTAACTCATTCCCCGAGGACAGCCCAGTTGTCTATATTTGAACTGGCTGGAAGTGGTATCAATGAAGAAAACAAACATTCCCTTAAAGCTAATTTTGACTGAGAGGAAACCATTTTTTTTTCTTTGCGCAGGGTACGGAAGCAGTAAACCTTTAATAGGCAGATACACTCAATAGATATGGGCCGGGAAATTGGAAGAATGTAAAAAAGCATATAAATAAATCTATTTATGTGCCTTCTGGATGCTGTGCGAAACTTTAAGAGGCATCAGCCAAGCCTAGTATCATAAGCGTGTGAGACAGCCCCTCGTTGTGTTATTAAATGTGATACTGTTTCCTGTTGCGAGTGGCTCCGTGCATATTAGAGAGAGAGAGAGAGAGCAATCTAGCCGAGACACTCCGATCCAGCACGCAAGACGGCTCGCGACTAGGAAGAGGAGTCGCCGAGGGGTCAGTCTCTGAACACAAACAAGCCACGTATGTGTGCCCCGGCGCAACAAAAGATGGAAATGGAGAAACAAAAAACATGTGGATTAAACGAGACACGCCGCCATCTCCACTTCCTTGGATTAAGTCATTACCTCGTCAGACGTGGAACAATGGGGGATTCAGGAGTCTGAATGTGCCTCGTGTGTGTGTGTGTGTATGTGTGTGCGTGTGTGTGTGTGTTAGGACGAGATGCTTACGCAATGCTAACAATGGTCGCTAAATTCATGCTGACCTATATTCTCCTGCAATTGTACAACAATGTCAAGGCAATTACTTTTCCCTTTCTCTCTTCCTCCTTTCCACACTATTGTCCTGGCGGTTCGTAACGGTGGGATATTCATTGCAAATGAAAGATATATGCAAACCCGTCGATATTGACATCACCTTGCGTATAAAGAACAATGAAGTCTTCTCGCTAGTAGCATGCTAACAATATGCATTATGTTGGTTCGCCATACTCGTCCTGGACCTGGGGCCCTTTGTTGAGAGCAATTGGCATGAACATACAATAACTGTGCTGGGATATCTTTGGTGGCTCTATGGGACTCTCATAATGCCAGCGTCACCCCTGATGCCAGCTGGGTAGAGAATGGAAACACAGGGCCCAACCCACGGTAGCTCACCTCAGTGGCGGTGTAGGGCAGGCTAGGCTAGGCTCAGGTGGCGCATATTAACCTGGGGAATAGACGCCGCATATTTCCGCTTCTAACACAAGGCCCCGTGTCGTGGTAATTGAATTCCGAGACGCCATACCTACCTCGCCCAGGCAGGAGCGTCATGGTGATTAATTGCAGTTAAGACGCCACACACGTGACGCGGAGATAGCAGCCAGTCACACACACACACACACACACACACACACACACACACACACACACACACACACACACACACACACACACACACACACACACACACTCAGCCCTCACCACAGCACCAGGCCTCTAAAAAGGCAAACAAAGCAGCAGTGCAGTCTGATCGTATCTCCCTCACGGTTAATTGTTAATTAATTTCAAGGTGATTAGCTTTTGTAAAACCCAGCCATGGTTATGTATAGCAAAATAAAATCATAATAAAAAAATAAAAAAAAAACAGAAAAAAAAACGCGGGGTAAAAAAAGATAAGAATAACAACGCCTGCAGGTAATATTCAAATACTGTATTGCACTCTTTTCACGGTTGTCCGGTCCGCGTAAGGAGGGGAATGCTAATAGTCGCGCGGCGCGCTAATGGCTGAGGTGGAAGTGTTCGCTTGAAGACCGGATCACACATAAGCCTACCTTCTGTTGCCTCGGGCAGCTCACGCTGTTCCCCGCCAACCGAGAGCCCCTCACATCTGACCGAGTACTTAAGGTGTTGTAATTTGTCATGCTGCTAGAAGTCACACTAACCAACATGAAGCTGGAGAGAGAGGGAGGAGAGGAGAGGAGAGGAGAGGAGAGGAGAGGAGAGGAGGGAAAGAGGGAGGGAGTTCGTTAACAAGACTTTCTTTTTTTCCTCCAGAGGTAGCAGATCTATATATATATACACACTGTCTGCTTCTTAGAGCTGCTGTCAAAACGCAGACTTTCTCTCCCCCTTCAAACACAAAATGCACCAAAGGAGGCACTCACCTGAGGGGCTTGGAGCTAAAATTATCAAAAGCAATTACAAAAACGCAATTATTCCCGGCACGAGGTAGAATTGGGATTTACCTGCTTGCAGAGTGCATAAAGCTGTTGCAATCTCCTCTAAGATGAGTGCAATGACTTACAAAAAAAGTCTGTTTCCAAAAAAAAGAAGAAGTAATGTGCCTCAGAAGTACATTGCATAATCCTAATTGGTACACTGCACCAAAGGTGCAACACTTTTTTCATTGTCGTCCTCATTTGGATCCATATTTGAGTCAATGCAGCAAATATGGGTGGAGGAAAACATGAAGCAATGGTTTCAAACGGAGAGGACCAGTTAAGACACCCACACACACAGACACACACACACACAGACACAAACACACACAGCCACACACACACACAGACACAAACACACAGACACACACACACACACACACACACACACACACACACACACACACACACACACACACAGACACACACACAGACACACACACACACACACACACACACACACACACACACACACACCAGACGCACACAAACGCACACACGCAGCTTGGTATACCTTGCCAGTCAATAGCATTCCCTTGTGGGCTTGATGATGTATCGTATTACTGGTCTGACAACAGCAATCCCCTGTTGAAAAGGGCTGGATTTCATACTGCAAGCACACTATTGACACAATTGCATATCACATGTATTATGAAATGGCCCAATACTGAGCTCACCACTGGTTCATACCCTACCATACACACACACACACACACACACACACACACACACACACACACACACAGAGAGAAATGAGTCACACTCTAAGTGTGGCCAGCACAGATTCACACCATCAGTCAGTGTGTGATTTTCTTAACAAATTCAGATGTATTCTGTTAAAGCATACATTTTCCCACTCTCAATAATAATGGCTCCTTCATGATAACCTCCCCATTGTCACGCCCCTCCCGCCCCCCGCCCCCCATCCAACTCCCACCTCACACACACACACACACACACACACACCCCTCCACACATACACACACCCGTCTCACAGAGAGAATAGCAGAAAGGTCTGACAGTAAGTCCTGAGTGGAAGACTGCATACATATTTATGGTTGAGGCCTCTTTCACATTCTCCTTAAATCTTATCGTTTGGATCCGCGGTGCCTGAGTGAGCGAGCAGCGACATGTGTGTGTGTGTGTGTGTGTGTGTGTGTGTGCCAGTGAGTGTGTGTGTGTGGGTGTGTGAGTGTGTGTGTATGTGTGTGTGTGCCAGTGAGTGAGTGTGAGTGTGTGTGTGTGCCAGTGAGTGAGTGTTTGTGCATGAGTGTGTGTGTGTGTGTGTGTGTGTGTGTGTCTCCTTCCTCGTCCCCAGTCTCAGTGTAACCTGCATAAGTTCAGGGTGTATTTGTGGCAGCGAGCTGATCGTGTTCCGTATCAGTGGCCATTTCCAGCGTGAACAAA
>NC_085016.1:6399330-6406830 GCF_963854185.1 Sardina pilchardus
CCCTCGGCTAGAGAGGCTGTGGCGCGTCACGTGAAACACGAGAGCGGCGAGCGTTTAGGCTGGAGCCCCGGCTGCAGAGTCTGTTTCCCCTCCACGCGGACGCTAATCTATCTGGTTTGGCGTGCTGTTTGTTTGCTTTAGTTTTTTGCCTCTCGCCGTAATTTGTTGTGACAGCACAAAATGTATTTTGTAGATTGTGGTCTTGACTTCCTCGCCCATTTGAAGTGGACATTTTGGATCAACATCGCCCCCCCCACCCTCCCCTCCGCCTCTTTCCTCCACGCTTGCGAGACGGAAACGGTGGTGTAACGAAAGCCAGTGGGTGGCAAAGGGCCACGACTCAGATGACTTTCTAACACCCCTAACCCAAACACCAGCGTTGAACTGAGAAGAGTGGGAACAAACACAGACAGATATGGCATGGCACCCACAAACCTTGAAAGGTCAATCCAACTAAATCCTCAATGCAGATCGGGATGCTACTAACATGCAAGCACATTGACAAGATGGTGCTCAATTGTGGCTTTAGCATGCTGTTGCTAGGAAAAACTACAACAACAACAACAACAAAAACATTTAGAAACTCACCTAACGTTTTCAGGGAACTTCTACAAAACCTGAGGTGCATTCAACTTCTTCGAATAGAGGCAAACCTTTGAGGTGAACACATTTTCTTTAAACTGTTAAACGAAACGTTCCATGTTGACAGCTATGGTAAGAGGTATGTGTTGTGGAATGCACATTACCTTACCTGTCTGATTGGTTGGCTATCTACTTTGTACAGTACAGTCAGACAGGGAAATGTCAGAGACAGACTGAAACAAACAAATGTTTGGAGAGGTAACGTGAAGCCACATGCATAAATAAAGTGAGATGAGAAACCATAAATCTTTTGGAAATGTTATGGAATGCCACATTTTTGTTTTACTATGCTTGAATGCAGTGATGGATATATCAGCTATACCTTTTTTTTATAAACATGACCCATATACTTTTAAATAATCCCAACTCATAGACTTGTTATTGAGACCGTTATCATTAAATAAATAAATGGGGGGAAAAAAACAAGGACATGGGAGTTTATCCTGATGAGATTTAAGAGATGAGATGCAGGAGGGCCTTCAGAAGAAGGCAGGAACATAAGAGAGAGTGACCGAGTGAGCTAGATTACAGGTTGTGATGAATGCTCTTGAACTCATATTATCAGGGCTTCATTTGTGGGGGAGCTCTCTGAGCTCTGCTTCTGGACCTCTGACTCGGCGCCTCCTGAGCCTCCCCTCCTCATGGTCAATCTCATCTGGACAGTGTGCAGGTATAGGCCATGCCTTAAATGATCCATTAATGTAGCCTATTTTCATGAGTCGGAAATCTCGGAATATTTTCACCATGCGCTGCACGCACGCTTTGACCTCTCGTTGACCAACCTCACTCCAAACTGGACTCAAAAGTGGGCAGCCCTTGTGATGACCGATAGGCCAAGCGTTAGGCCGTCCCTAATAACAATAACACAAAGAGGCATCGGCCTCATTTGAGCGTTTGTTTCCACTTTGAGCTCCTTTATTATCTGCCACGGGGTGCAGACCCGGAGGACTGCGCATAGAAACCACCAAGTGCCCCCCAAAATTAAAGCAATTAATTGCAAGTAGACAGTGTGCGCGGCCATCGAGTGTAATTCAGGGATGAGATTATCAGATGGTAATGAAAGAGTTGTTTGGCCTGAGGGGGGTGTTGGGATGGAGGGGGAGGGGAGGGAGGGAGGGGGGGCGTTTGTTAATTACGGTGTCAGCTTGTTGACCTCGATATCAAAGCAGACTCGAGGTATCTAAAGAGGCATGGAGGAGTAGACCAGACGAACCGGGCTGAGGGGGGTGTGTCCAGAAGTGGATCGTTTTCACAGGGCGCGCCGACACAGCGCCGTCGCCGCCGCCGCTTCAGAGTGGAACGAGTGCAAAACAACCTCCGAGGTGCCTGCGGTTTCGCGGTGGGCGCAGGAAATAGTCATTAATTAGATTATATTTGCTTTACAAGCTTACAGAGGATTACTGTCAAGAAATGTGCACATTCGTGCGAGGGACCGACCAACACCCCACCTGGGTGGTGCTTCAAGCCTCGCTCACACAGTGGAGAAGTAGCAGCTCGTGCTCCATGTCTACCTGGCACTGTCCTCTTCTCATGTTTTGATGTTGCGGGAACACTAATCTGGCTTTTGTGTGTGTGAGACGAAGGTAGATTTAGCCGCTCTTTACGTTCCTCAGCTGTCGTATGGAGCTTTGGGTTACGTTACGTTACTTTAATGTTCTTTATTTTGTTCCTGAACGTGACATCAGCCAGACTCAGCCTCTCCCTGCATCAACCTTTCCCCTCCTACATTCAATATGTCTCTCTCTCTCTCTCTCACACACACACACACACACACACACACACACACACACACACACACACACACACACACACACACACACACACACACACACACACACACACACACACACACACACACACACACACACACACACACACACACACACACTCACACACACACGTGCCACACACGAGCCTCCCCCAGCAGACAGTGTTGCAGGAGATGTGTGCACAACAGTCTGAATGAGTGTGTATGTGTGTCCACGTGTGTATGTGTGTTTGAATGAATGTGTGTACATGAGAGTGCGTGTGTGTGTGCGCATGCATGTTTATGTATGTACCTCTATGTGTGTGTGTGTGTGTGTGCGTGTGTGTGTGCATGCAGGGTGTGTGTGGGGGGGGTTAACACGTTTAGGGAGCCAGCTGTAATAGGTGAATCACCAAAGCGCATCCCAGAATCCTCCCTGGTGGGCGCCTGTGCTGGCAGCAGGCGTAGCGTGTCAGCCTCGTAGCACGAGTACAGCATGTCAGCGTCACTACGACAACAGCTCTCCCGTGGACGATAAAAAAAAGAAAGTAAGAGAGACAGAAAGAAAGACAGCCAGAAAGGGAAGATGGAAAAGAAAGGATGCAAGGAGGGGGAAAAAAGACATCCGTCAATGTCTCATTGGCGTGTGATTCTTGCGAGGGGAATTGCTGCTTGCAAAGGCTGTATCCACAAGTCTAATCAAAACCCTACAACAGGAGAGGGTGGATGGGGAGGGTGGATGGGGGGGGGGTCAGCAGCATATCTCTGGGCCTCCTCAGGAGGAGTAAAGTAATATCCCTCTCCTCTACGCAGAGTGAGATTCACTGTTGGCGTGGTGACCTGGAGTCAGACAGGAGCTCTAACAAGGCTGACGGCGGAGAGCGGAGGTGAGTCTGCTGGGAGTCCAGCGCACAAGAGGAGCCTGATGGCTCACTATCTGATTGCTTTCTTTTCTCTCTCTCTCCCTCTCCCTCCCTCCCTCCCTTATTCTATCTCTCTTTCTCACTCTACCTCTCTTCTTTTCTCTCTCTCTCTCCCTCCCTCCCTCATTTCCTCGCTTGTTCTATCTCTCTTTCTCACTCTACCTCTCTCTTCTTTTCTCTCTCTCTCTCTCCCTCCCTCCCTCATTCCCTCGCTTGTTCTATCTCTCTTTCTTACTCTACCTCTCTCTTCTTTTCTCTCGTTTTTTTTTCTCCTTCTCCTTCTTCGAGCCTCTCCCTCTTCGCTTCCTCTAACAGTGAATAAAAATCGACTCGCTGAAGCGCTGCGCAGAGGCGCGGCGTGGCGTGGTGTGGTGTGGAACACGGCGGAAAGGTGCGGAAGCCGGTAGCATCACCTTGGAAGGAAAGTGCAGATCACACCTTTGCTTAATGAGCTCCTAAGAAGCTCCAAAATAGCAGACCCCCCTGAGTCTTGTCAGGTGGGCCCTCACTCTCACAACGGAGCCTGTCACTTGGCTTGTGTGTGTGTGTGTGTGTGTGTGTGTTGTGGAGGTGTAGGTGTGTGTGTCAGTGTGCATGGGGGGCAACTTTAGCTTGTCACTGATGAGGTATGTGTGTGTTGAGGGTGGGGAGGAGGTGTAGCTTGTCACTGATGGGGAGTGTGTAACTTTGCCAGTGATAGGGAGTGTGAGTGTGTGTGGTGAGGGTGGGAATGAGTGGAGAAGGGTGTGTGTGTGTGGGGGAGGGGGGGGGTGAACATAAGGCATGAGATCTGGGAGAGTATCTGATTAAAAGGCAAAAGAAAGTAATTATGCCGGGATCATTCCGTGCTGCCTCTGTTATCGAGCTGTGGGCCACCAAATATGGTCATGAGCAAGAGAAATGAAAGAAAATTCATCCTTTAATGCGCTGAATTTATATGAGAATCACATGCGGAAAAAAAAGAAAAAAAGTCATTTTATTTCCTGGTGGGGATAGCAGACAGTTAATACAGGAAGGGTATGAGGAAGAAGTCCCCAAGGCTCCTCATTCAAGTCGAGTGACATCAAATAAATATATAAACAAACAAAGAAATAAACAAACACAACCTGCCATTTTTCCCAGAAGTCATACCGAACATTATATAAGCAATGACATGCATGTTTTTTCTGCTCCTATCTGTGTGTGTGTGTGTGTGCGTGTGCCTGTGTGTATATCTGTGTGCGTGTGTGTGTGTGTGTGTGTGTGTGTGTGTGTGCATATCTGTGTTTTTTTCTCCCCTCTCTCCCAGAAATACCTGGTATTAACGTGCATAATCTGCTTAGGCTCACATTAGAGTTAGTGCTCTGCTCCGGTGACAGGTGTTCCAGCATTAGCATCTATTACAAAAGATTACGCGTCAGCTGCAACACTCAGGTTTGCATATGAAAAAAAAAAAAAAAAGAAAAACCTCACCGGTGAAACAGGGAAATATGTGTGTGTGTGTGCGTATGTATGTGTGTGTGTGTGTGTGTGTGTGTGTGTGTGTGTGTGTGTGTGTGTGGAAGGGGGGGGGGGGGGTGTGCAGATTTGCCTCCTCATCTATCTGACTGCCACCTTTCCCCCAGAATCAGACAAATGTGTGTTCTCCGACACGGTGTTCACAGACTGAATAGGCAGGGGGCCCGAGTCGGCAGGTTGGTGCCATTCTGTCGTGAGCATACCGTACATGACAATTCATTCTCCTCCGCAGCAGCAGCTCACACCACACACATGTAGAATGGGGAAATGTGTGAGAGTGAATGCGAACGCGAACGCACACTCACCGTCTAACCCACACTTTGTCATCTGAATTGTTTGGCTTCCGTGACAGCAGATGACAATAAAAACAGGTCCGGAACCCAGTCGGTTCCAGAACCAGGGTCTATTTGGTGTGTGTTCTGTTGTGCGCTGCTTAGCAGTGCCCTAAACAGCGTATATATCCCCGGCTGTGACATTTGCGTTGACACACAGCATTTCATCACGAGGAGCCCGCAATCAGACCGGCATAATATGGAGAGGGGCCGGCGCTACAGTAATTGGGACTGACTCTCCATCAATACTGGCCATTTGACAGCGATTCCACTGGAATGTTAGTCTTTAAATGAGGCCTCACTTGGGTAAGGGTACAGGGGGCCTGCGCTCCACCACCCCGAGTTCTGAGTTATGCTCAGTCTAATTTACCAACGCAAGCCCTCCCTGTCTGCCTGCCTGCCTGCCTGCCTGCCTGTCTGCCTGCCTGCCTGTCTGCCTGCCTGCCTGCCTGCCTTCCTGTCTGCCTGCCTGCCTGCCTGCCTGCCTGCCTGCCTGCCTGTCTTCCTGCCTGCCTGCCTGCCTGGCTGTCTTCCTGCCTGCCTGCCTGCCTGCCTGTCTTCCTGCCTGCCTGCCTGCCTGCCTGTCTGCCTGCCTGCCTGCCTGTCTGTCTTCCTGCCTGCCTGGCTGCCTGGCTGCTCGGCTGGCTGTATCAGGCCGCAGCGTACTCCCGGCGCCTTTGAAGGTGACGGCGGCACATGGCGTGTGGCGTGCGACTAGCATGTGTAATTGGTGCGCACATTCCTGTCTCGCTCGGACACTCCTGCCCCGTCTGACACACCTTTGTAGTTTGTCGGGGGAAAGATTCCCTGTTCCAACAAACCTGCGGCTGATTGTCGCTAATGGAGCTCGAACTTAGCCGGAGTTAAACCTGACGGTTAGACAGCACCAATTACGCCGATACGACTGGAACACGATGGGCAGGCTCGCTCGCTCGCTCACTCTCTCTCTCGCTCACCCTCACCGCCTGCCTTTCTCCCCCGACACCCTTTGAACTGCCACGACTTCAAAGGTGTTCAGGAAGAGATTAGGAGCCCACAGTCCACAAAGAGCAGGGAACGAGAGAGAGAGAGAGAGAGAGAAGAGAGAGAGAGAGAGAGAGAGAGAGAGAGAGAGAGAGAGAGAGAGAGAGGGAGCAATAGAGAGAAACCTTCAAATTACTGATATCCAAACACTGACGTCCGGATGACTTTGAAAGTGCGTAACCTGAGGAACAGAAGACGAACGGAGGGGGGTGGGGGAGTGGAGGAGTAGCATTTGATGCAGTGAGGGGAGTGAGGGGAGAGCGGGAGGCTGAAGGCTGTGAAGCCTGTTAGCCACCTCTGCTAGCTGTCGCTAGCCACCCACCCTTCTCACAGAGACATCCGAGATCCCTAGTCTGACTTCCAGTGCAAACCCAACTCCAGCTCGGCCTCACGCGGAATGGATGCAGGCTGCTGTTACTGGGAATGGATGCAGGCTGCTGTTACTGGGAACAGCTTTTGCTAAAGCTACCTATCTCTATCTCATCCAACAGACACCATCCTCTGGGCTCAGGCTAGAGGAGATTTCATTCCACCGGTCCTGGATGTCAGCAGCTGGGCTGTGTCGTGCAGCAGTGTTGCTCAAACAACAGGAGATACTGGAGCCTCTCCGACAGCAAAAAGCGACAAGGTTAATCAAATCGCTGTAAGTGCCGGAGAGAACACGGCTCACACAGAGGGCCTTTTCTCATCTGGCGTGCCGCTGGTTAAACGCAGGGCTTGAAAGGCTCTGTCACATGTGCAGCAAAGGTGCTGTAATGACTGTGTGTGTGTGTGTGTGTGTGTGTGTGTGTGTGTGTGTGTGTGTTACTCAATAGTGATGTTGGTGGATACTCTTGAACCGAATGAAAAGCTCTGTGCTTGGAGAGGTGTGTGTGTGTGTGTGTGTGTGTGTGTGTGTGGAGGGAGGGGGGTTAGTATTGAGGCTTCATGCTGTGTTCACCTATGAATCCACCATCGAATTCTTTTTCATTAGAAAAAAGAGGAGAGTAATCACTATAGGAAACAGCTTGACTGAGCAAACGGCACTCCACCCCCCCCCACCCCCCCCACCCTCCCCCTCTTCCTCTTTATGTTTTTTTTCTCACTCCCTCGATGGGGAAATTGCGTCAGATATTGATTAAGGCTGGAAAAAATGCACAATATATCTCCAGTAGGCCGAGCCGCAGCTGAGTAGAGTACTGGGAACTGTTAATGTACAGCATAGTTGCTTCCGAACGCAGAGTGGTGGTGGTGGGGATGTGTGTGTGTGTGTGTGTGTGTGTGTGTGTGTTGGGGGGGGGGGGGGGGGGGGGCGCTCTTGTTTTAAACACCGGGCAAGCTTCTGCGGGCAAGCGAA
>NC_085016.1:6414330-6426830 GCF_963854185.1 Sardina pilchardus
GCCCAAATATTTGCTTTCTGAACAACATGGCAGTCAGTATCACTGTGATATGACATTTCTGTACAAATGTAATCCGAAAAATAAGAAGATTAGAAGATACCTTAAATATTGTTTTTTTTTTTTTTTGGAGAAACCGTTTCATTTAAGTGTCTGTAAACCAGATCACAGAAGTGCTGTATCGATTGTTTACTTAAAGTAATTTAGTTTTTTAGCTATTGTTCTAAGATCCGAGAAAAATCGCATGCTCAACTCTCAAAATTCAAAATGCACAAGAACTTGTGCTTAAAATGCACATCATCAAATAAGGAAAAAACACACACACACACACACACACACACACCTCCCATGTTTGCATCCATCCATGGTTAGCCACCTCTCATTGACTCTCAACTGCCAGAAAACCATTCTCGCTGCCTTTTAATTTGGCTCGATATATCAGTCTGTGCCATGATGTGCATTCTGGCAACTCCTTGACCGTGAGTGGCAGCTTTGTCCTGCCTAATTACAGCGCGCCACTACGACTAGGCCGCATCGCTCACGAGGCACGGCGAAGAAGAAAGGGCGAAGGGAGCGAACACGCCTGATTTACACCCCCACTCTCCTGAGAGGAGCAAGGAGAGGAAGAGAGGTGAGGAGGAGGAGGAGGAGGAGGAGCAGGAGGAAGAGGAGGTGGAACGAGAGACACCACAGGATGCTTCAACGGTCTTCCTTCTCGGAGCAGGGCGGAGCACCGAGCTCTTTCTGTGGTGGAGAGGAAGAGAGGTGAGGAGGAGGAGGAGGAGGAGCAGGAGGAGGAAGAGGAGGAGGTGGAACGAGAGACACCACAGGATGCTTCAACGGTCTTCCTTCTCAGAGCAGGGCGGAGTACCGAGCTCTTTCTGTGGTGCCCAGGCACGTAGCGAGAGTCGTCCAAAATACACTGCAGACTGCGTGCGGAACGAGTAGTTTCTCCCTAACCTATAATGGTAGGGCCAAATGGTATTGTTTTGTCCTTTTTAAGATTTTTTTTTTTCCTCTTCTTCTTCTTTTGTTGGTTTTGTTTCTGTTTCAACCAGGAATGTAGGAAAGGGCATCTGAGGTGAAGCTGAGAAAACCAGATCATGAAAGAACAGCTCCCAATGGCTCCTCGGGGAACCTTCGGAGTGGGAAAGGCCACAAACATTACAGTCTGCAGAAATGTCCCACCACATGGTCCTCATGCGCCAAGACTGCTTCTCGTAGCATCGGAAATGGAATCGGGAGGGTTTTGATAAAGTCAACACTAAGAAAATCTAAGAATCATCTCTAATCCGTCGCCAGGAAATCCTTTGCAAAATCAGCACAGCATTCACAGTATAATGAGATAAAACAATATTATAAAATAAGCTAAAAGTTTTAGGTGATATCCTTCACAGATCTTTTGTTCTTTTGCATTAGTGTGTCTGTTTAGATTTTAAAAAAATATGTGGACAAAAGTTTTTTTTTTTCATTCAGCTTATAGCATAAACAAAATCAGAAAACGTTCCATGTCATTTAGAATGCACAATCACTTCATAGCATTGTTCCAAACTTGCCTGAAGCCTTAGAATTGTGCTATAGGCCCTGCAAATGACAACCTGTCTGACTGTGCATCATACAGTATTTCAACATGATCAGACATACAGTATATAGAATGCACACAACGTAGAATACACAGACGCATATGTAGAATACACACGACGTGGAAGCTGCTCTCTGCTCCCTGCTCCCTGCTCCCCTGGCAGGCATGCATGGCCTTAATGTCGTCCAGTCTTGTCGAACGTGCCCGACTGGCTCGCCCCGACTGGCGCGCTCCGACAGGCACCTGGGCTGGCTCGTGGACAGATGCCACCATATTGGAATGATGCACTTGACTTGCTTTAATGGGCGTGAGGTAATGCGCGGATAAATGGTTAAAGACAGAGCAGACGCACGCACACACACACACACACACACACACACACACACACACACACACGCCAGGCCTCCAGTGGAGAGCGCAGGCACGGGCACAGCTGTGGCGACCGCGCCAGTGCAGGACCTTATGGCGCTATCATCATCATACTTCAATTATTACACCCAACCAACGACAACAACAACAACAACAACAACAGCAACAAAACAATGAAAAACAACTCAAACGGAGCAGTGGAAATGTGGCGATCCGCTCTCGGCTGAACAGAAGGCCATTTCAGGTGTTTCCTCAGATGGAAAATGGCCTGCCAGAAAGGCTCGGTGGGACACAGGAGACATTTGTGTGACATGTTTGCGAGATGACGTCTGTCTCTTCTCACTGCTGTTGTTGTCACACGACGATGGTTTACAGAATACGTTACCACGACTACTACACAGAACGAGACGACATACTTACACTTGGACAGCAATATTTTAAGTCCTTGCTACTGCTTAGTACAATGATTTCAAAAGATCGCTCCATAATATGTAAATTGAAGTTAGTGCTGTGCAGCTACTGTAACTGTGTGCATTTGTGTTGTATGTGTTACTGTAAATGTAAAGCGAAGCAAAGAGGTGCACGACCCTTACTGTAAGAGGAGCAAGGCCAGTTGGCTGATGTCCAGCTGGGTAACAGTCCTAAGAGATGGAGAGAGAGAGAGAGAGAGAGAGAGAGAGAGAGAGAGAGAGAGAGAGAGAGAGAGAGAGAGAGAGAGAGAGAGAGAGAGAGACGCAGTGAAAAAAGGGAAGAGTTCCAGAGAACACAGCTACAAAGAGAAGTGAGAGAAGTGTTAGTGAGAAAGGGAGTGGGAGAAAAAGAAAAGAGAGCCAGAGAGAAAGAGAAATAGTCAGAAGAGTTAGTATATCGTAGTTGGAGTGAGAATAAGCCAGACTGTGTGGCAGAGAGAGAGAGAGAGAAAGAGAGAGAGAGAGAGAGAGAGAGAGAGAGAGAGAGAGAGAGAGAGAGAGAGAGAGACCGTGAGGACTAGTGGGAGCTGGAGGGAGAGAGAGAGAGAGAGATAGAGAGAGAGCGAGAGAGAGACCATGTGACCAGGAGGTGCTGTTTAAACCGAGACGCTAATCACAATTGAGCTCCGCTGCCCCGGAGCAAAGGTAGGGGAAAGATTAGGACGTCTGATTCGGGGGCTGCGGCGTCCATAAATCACACCGGGCCTCCGCGCTCACCTCCCGCTCCATCTCAGCGCTCCGCCGAGTCGTAATTACCCGTAGCGGAGAGTCACGAGGCACGGCAACGAGCTACAACATAACGCCCTATAAACCCTGTCATATAAAAAAGTGTGTAAAATAACTGGATCAACACTCCATTTTACAATAGCTGCTGTAAAATGACACTCAGAACCCGATGCGCGCAACACAAAGGAGAGAAGCTGGGCGTCAGACCCGGCTGCAGAGAGCAGTGATAAAGGGGGCATTTGAGATTTTCAGGGGGGCACTCTCAATCGTAAAAGGCTACAGTTAGGATTAGGCCAAGTAAAACTGAGGGGGCACCTTTTTTGTTTGAGGGTGCACCGCCCCCTTTTGCCCCCCCCTGGAGCCGGGTCTGCTGGGCGTCCACCCGAAAAATAACCCCCCGGAGTTTTAATGAGTTCAATTTGACACGTAACCTGTGTTTACACAAACCCCTATATGTTTCTCCATTAGCCTGCCCAACAAATCTACACAGGCTTGTTGTTCAGGTTTAACATGAGCCTATATATTTGTGTGTGTGTGTGTGTGTGTGTGTGGGTATGGCAGGAACCCACCTCCAAAGCCATTTTAAGAGGATTGCAAATATGCTGTGTACAGGGAGACTGACTGTTAGGTAGGAGTTGCCTTTTTGGGGGATAGATGTAGAGAGGACAGCACAAAGTAATCTTCAAACTGATTTGCTCTTAAAGGATAAACACATGAGATCATCTAAATCTGATGTGTTTCTCCCCTTAAACTGCAGACTTAGTGAATGCTACTGAATGTTGACATGACCGACAAAGAGATTCAAAAATACAGTATATACAAAAAAAATCTGTTAATATAAAAGTTATTATCCATGAGCTGACGTAAGTCTCAGTTTGACAATATTGCTTAAAGGGGGGAGATGTTAATCTGTTGTGAGAGTCCAGATGATCCGCTCTGTTAGGAAATGTAAGAGCCAGGTCATGTTCCTTTGTTGTGACAGCGACACAATGCATGTCCTGCCCTCTCTGTGTGTGTTTTGACCACTCTCTGCATCCCTAAGCCCCCACTACCTCCGCCCACTCTACCTCGCTCACCACTGGCCCAACTCCCACCTCCATGAGACGCCCCCAGCCCATACATCTGCCCCTTTTCTTACTGCCCCTGCCATCACCAACCACGTCTGCAAACCCCCCCAAACTAACTCCCAGAACTGACAGCCACTAAAACCTCACCTTACACCCGACGCTTGAGTCCATTCTGCCAGTCAGTGCCTGCTGTGCCCTGCCTCCCTCCCGTCCGCCCCTTCCAGCCTTTTCAGCTCCCTATACCCACCGCTAAGCACACTTCCCCCCTTTCTATAATGCACTTCATCCACCACCTCTAGCCATTATATGTCCTGCCCCTCCTTTCTCTAATTCTACTACCCCTCCCAACTGCCCTTGCCTCTACCCCCCCCCCCACCCTCTTCTGCCTCCCCGGGCCAATGGGAGGTAAGTTTTTCGAGGTGACACGACTTCCCCTCTCGTTGACAGGCGTGGCCCCTGCCCTCTCCGGGACCCCCTCCCCGAGCGGGTGATTGACAGCAGCGGCTGCCAGGCGACCGGCCTCCGCAGGAAGTGCTCTGGGGGGGTGGGAGGTGGGGGGGTCGAATGTGGCACAAACAATACGAGGGCATCCCTGGGTACTTAGTGCCCGGCGGGGGGGAAAGGGGGTGCGAGAGGGGCCCCCGTGTAGCCGTGCGCAGGGGCAGACGGTAATTACTGCATTCGGCGTGGTCCATTTTGTTCCGCGGCCATGCCTGCAGAGGCCCGATCCACTCTATGGCACCACAGCACCAAGTTATTATCAACATCACTACTGCCACCCACAACATCTGAAGCCTGTTTATTGTCCTCACTCTCTGTGTGTGTGTGTGTGTGTGTGTGTGTGTGTGTGTGAGAGTGAGTGAGTGTTTACTATAATTATTATAATGAGTTTGTCTCTCTTTCTCTCTCAGTGTGCATGTGTGTGTGTGTGTGTGTGTGTGTGTGTGTGTGTGTGTGTGTGTGTGTATGTCATTCTCCTTTGATGGGGGGCCTGCTCATAAATGATCTCCAGAGGCAGGGTCGTATGAAGGTACGTAGACAGGGGTGTGCAGAGAATAACAGAGGCCGCTCCTGTCAGAGGTAGAGGGTAGGGGTGCCCCAGAGGTACACCCCCCCCCCACACACACACACACACACACACACATACACCCCTCCCCCCCCTTCCCACACACACGCTCCTGATTCCCCCAGATCCTACGCAAACCAGCCCCTCACACACTCTCTCTCCCTCTCTCCCTCTCTCTCCCTCTCTCCAGGGGTATAGCAAGTCCCTTTCACTTCCCTCTGCATGAGTGGTCAGTAGCATGTGCCAGGCTCACATCACTCACTCACTCACTCACTCAGAAGGGTGCCAAAAACCTGCAGTGGCCTCCACCTTACACTTACACCTCACCTCACTATCTCCTCCCAATGCAGCTGCACTTTAGCAAGCCTGCAGAGGCATTTTGTCATGTTGAAGAATAAGCTGCTATTTAGATATTTTTACAGTAATAGACATTTGCTGTTTTACTAATTAATTTCATCATACTCATGCTTGGCTTTGATTATTTTAAGCAATATAACAAGTGCTGTGTTGCATAATGTAAGGAAAGCAGAGCTTTTGGCAACACTTTACTTGGATACTGTAGTTCACCCACAGAGATTATCTTTGTTTGGAGGGTATATAGCCCTACCACTTTCCCTTAACCCTCTGCCTTAACGGAAATTGGGACACCCCTACCCCTACACGTGAACGCGCAGCGCGGAGGGGTAGGGGAAAGGGCTAGAGCGAAGGGATGTAATGGGATCGGGCCTTGGTGTGAGTGTTGTGAGAGGTCAAACAGGTCATTCCGGTCAGCGGCTCCCGTGAGCGTGCCCCCCACTGCTTTGACTTTGTGGTGACTGCACTAATCGGCCGCTCAGTCAGCAGGCATAGGCCGTTACGGCCGGCACGAGCCGGACACATCCGTCACCTCGACCGCGCCGCACTAATGCCACGCCATGCCATGCCGTGTCGTGCCACGCCGCGCCTCGCCCTGGCCACTCAGCCCTGGCCACCCGGCAGCAGCGGAGGGCACGGGGAGGGGGCAGGGGCAGGAGCACCCCCCCCCCCCCACCTACGGTGAGTCGTCGGGCACGTTGTGCCCCCTGCTGCTGCCGGGGGCCACCAGTGCCAGTGGGCGCCGGATTAACTAATGGCTCCTCATCACGCTAATGGAGAAGTCTGACAGGAGAGGAATGAGGAGCGAAACACAGGAGGAGGAGAGGAGAGGAGGAGGAGAGGAGAGGAGAGGAGAGGAGGAGGAAGAGATAAGAGATGAGAAAGGGTAAAGAAATGAGGAGTGATAGAGAAAAAGAGGAAAAGAGAAAGAAGAGAAGCTGGAAAGACATGAGAAGAGAGAGAGAAGAGAAAAAGAGGAGAGGAGGAAGAGAGATGAGGAGCTTAACGCACCTTTATTTAAAACAGTATAAGGTGTTTGAATACTACAACATAAACCATCATTCAGAAGGAGGGAAGACATAAATGAGACAGAGAGAGAGAGAGAGAGAGAGAGAGAGAGAGAGGTGTTCTAAGGTTTAATAAAAGAAAGGTACAAATGAGAGGGGGATAACAGGGACGCAGGGACAGAGAGCAAAAAAGGAAAGAGAGAGAATTAAAGAGAAAGATCACCTGGGGTATTTCCAGCCTTGCTGCTGCTCTGGCTCAAAGTATAACTCTGTGTGTGTGTGTGTGTGTGTGTGTGTGTGTGTGTGTGTGTGTGTGTGTGTGTGTGTGCGTGCGTGTGCCGAGCTCCGAGGGGGCTTTTTGAGGAGTACCTCACACACTAACCTGATTTGGCTCCACACAGGGACGCACACAGGGTTGGGGAGCGAGGGCGATTATGCTAACGCAGGGCGCTAACACCGGGCGCTAACATGTGCTGTGCACAGGGGCCAGCCCTAATGGACTGGAGGATGGACAGAGTGCAGGGGTGGGGATCAATCGCAATCCAGGGATGCTTTTAAAAGACCTCCAGCTTCATGGAGATTTAAAAATAGATTAGGGCCTCTTTCCCACTGCGGTTAGTGAGTTTCTCTGTGTGTGTGGTTGTGTGTGTGTGTGTCTGTGTGTGAGTGTGAGCGAGAGAGAGAGAGGGAGAGAGTGTGTATGTGTTGTTGTAGGCAGGAAGTACTATTGCAAGTAGCAGCAACGCAGGCAGAAGAAATCAAGTGGGGGACAGACTTCCACAAGAGGAAGAAAACAATTGAGAGCTTGTTAGCATGTTAGCATACTTTTAGCAATGACACACAGGACACCGTAAAGACTGACCAGGAGGAGGAACATGGCTTCCCAAGGGCTAAGACATCTTTATGTGTCCCTTGCTGCACATACTTAGGCTCCAAGAGCAGCATTTCAACACAAACCAAATATCTCCCTCTCTGCAGCTACTATTTAAAGGAAAATTCCAGCCATTTCTAGCAAAGGTTTCTGAGTACTGTCAGTATAACCTCGAGAAACAGAGATCTTGTGTGAAAAAGGCCGGAGTCCACCTTTGACCTGTCGAGGAGCGAATTATTTTCCTGCTTCCTCCTGGAATTCTACCCAAACAATCTATAGTTTCGGTGTTCTTTATACAATCTGTGAGGAAAATCTCATTCTAATCACATATTTGTGACCGTACCGTAGGTCGTCTTAACTTTCATTTACTTCTGTCTCTCAGATGGAACAGGATAGCATGGCACAGGGTGGAGAAGGAGTGATGGAGGTCTGTCATGTGGCACGCCGTCCACATGAGCGTTTCCTTATCTGTGTGTGAACAACAGAGACGTGCCGTCTCTCCCTGCTCTCTGCCCCCTTTTCCTCATCCCTCCTTTTCTCCTCGTCTCTCCCCGCTTTCCTTCTAATCATTCTTCTCTTTTCCAAAAAATGTGTGTGTGTGTGTGTGTGTGTGTGCGTGTGTGTGTGTATGTGTTTGACACTGCCCCCTGCAGTCAGTGTCCCTACACATATTTTGCCGAGACGGAGAAGCAGAGAGACCAGGGAGAACGACGAGCTCGCACACGCACACAATACCGGCACCGCGGGCTCCATTCAGACGCATCTGTGCCGTCGGCTTTTGTGCCGATGAATCCTCAATCTTTATGGATCCATTCAATAGAGGCCTCACTATGTATACGAACTCACCCTCACACACACACACACACCACCTTTCTTTCTTTCTCTCTCTTTCTTTCTACCTGTCACAGAAAAAAATATAGGTTAGAAAAGCAAGAGTTTCACCTTAAATATTGAACTATTCATTGTACATGTATGTGTTTGTTATTTTTTTCCCTCTCTCTTTCTCTCTCTTTATCTGTCTTTTTTCCTCTCTCCTTTCTGCCACTCCGTATATTGTTATATATTGTCCTCTGTGCCTTTTCTATACACATCTGCGGCACAACGTCACTGAATGGAAACACTGCAGCCATTCTGTAATCGACAAAGAGGCGTTTGTGCAAACCTACTCACACACACACACACACACACACACACACACACACACACACACCTCTTCTCCGACTCCGCTCTCTCTCTTTCTCCGGCTCACAAACACACACAAAAACACACACACAAACATCTAGCTCCCTGTCTTCTCTGACTCTCCTCTCCATCTCTGTCTATCTCTCACACACACACACACACACATATGCATACTGTATATACACACCCAACACATACACTCTAAACATCTAAAAATCTCATTCTTTTCTCTGTCTCTTCTTTATCACGGATGCATGTGCACACACACGCACACGCACACACACACACCCACCCACACACACACACACAACACATACACTCTAAACATCTAAAAATCTCAAGTCTTTTTTTCGATCTGTTCTCTGTCACGCATGCACAAACACACACTCTCTCTCTCTCTCTCTGTCTTTCTTCCCTCTCCTCTCTTCTCTCCCTCTCTCTCTCACTCTCTCTCTCTCTCTTTCTTCCCTCTCCCTCTCCTCTCTCCCTCTCTCTCTCCCTCTCTCGGTTCCTTGATCCTGGTGGCTGGTGCTCGTGGTGTTCCAGCTCTTGGCGTGGCGCTCCCTGGGCGAGTGGCGGGCGAGGCGAGGGAAGAAAGACAGAGAGAGCGAGAGAGAGAGAGAGAGTGTGTGTGTGTGTGTGTGTGTGTGTGTGTGTGTGTGTGTGTGTGTGTGTGTGTGGCGCTCCCTGGGCGAGTGGCGGGCGAGGCGAGGCGAGTGGCGGGCGAAGGCCTAAATGAAGATATTTGTTTCCACTCAGGTAGCGCTGGCACGCTCCTCGGTGCCGGCGCGCGCGCAGACAATTAGCCGACACCTGCTAGCAGCAGATTGTTCTGGCAGATTTGTGCCGCTCACGCCGCCCCCGACGACGCCATCTGTCCTGGGAAAGGTGTCGCACAGGTCACCACGTGCTGGCGAGCGCACGGAGGAACTTACACAGGAGGAGGAGAAGAGGAGAAAGGGATACAGAGAGAGGGAGGGAGAGAGAGAGAGAGAGAGAGAGAGAGAGAGAGAGAGAGAGAGAGAGAGAGAGAGAGAGAGAGAGAGGGAGAGGAGGGGGATGCATGTCTGGCTGGTGGTGTGTGTTCTGAGTTTTCTCCTCTCCTCTCTTCGTTTTTTTTCCCCTTGTCTGCCCTTGTCTCTGTCATTCTGTTTGCATTTGTTTCTCTGATTTTTTATCTTTTTTGTCTCTCTTTGGTATTTATTTAGTGTGAGTGTATGAGAACGCAAGTGTGTGTGTGTGTGTGTGTGTGTGTGTGTGTGTGTGTGTGTGTGTGCGTGTTTGGAAAGAGAAAGAGGCAGGCGGTAGATGCTAATGAGAATATGAGACTAGCCGCACATGGACGTGCACACACACACACACACACACAGACAGACAGAGACAGACACACACACACACACACACACACACACACACACACACACACACACAGCACCAGTGCCAAAGCTAGGCCCTTCGACTTTACTTCACCTTCTTCCCTGTGCTCTTCACACCTACTACACTGACCCATCTGTGCAGTTAAGATGCACGCACGCATGGACACAAATACACACACACACACACACACACTCGCATGCAGACATTCAACAATGCATACACGCAAAAATATATAAACACCCACATACACCCACACAAATGCACAAAAGGTATGGAAAAAAAAAAAATATATATATGTATAAATACACACATGCCTACACAAATATACACTCATACACATACAAACACACACACACACACACATATGGCACACACTAAATCGCCAAAAACACACACACATCAATGTACTTTTGTACTGGCCCCCAAAATACAAATATTCGCTCTGATCGCAAGATCATTGTGGATTACAGCGATGCACACTTGTGTGTGTTTGTTTCCTGGTTGATCCTAATGTGCTTAATATTTATATGTCAGACAGAGAGAAATTCTAGCGAGCCCACTTGATTTACTTGATTATCACACTTGCATGCACTCCAGTTGGCTTCTTAAAGAGATTCAGGTTGCTTGGGTAGACAGCGAGAGGGAATGGCTGCAGGCAGAACTATTCCCTCCCCTTTGAACACAGACAGCCAGACAAACACACACACACACACACACACACACACATACATAGATACAGAGAGACTGAGTTAAACACACATTGCCTCTTCCCCTGACTCTCTGCTCTGCACCCCCCCCCAACACACACACACACATAGAAAAACATACACTCCCTCCTACCATTTCTCTCTGTCTGTCACACACACACACACACACACTTGTACATACACATACACACACCCCACATACAGTGCAGGCCTCCTGATGCTCCTCTTTCATCCTCGACTCTGCACAGCTGCTCACCTTACTGCCAGCAGGGCCCCCCCCCAAGCCCCAACCAACCCCTCCAGCCCCCCCAATACACCCCCCCGCCCCCCCACCACACACACACACACACACACACATCCTCGCGTCTGAGGCAGAGTGCGGATGCTGGGCGCCAGGTCAGGCCCTCCGAGGGTGGGGGGCCGCCCCAGCATCTCCTCCATTGCCTCCACCTATTCATCCACCAGAAAACCAGGAGGGAGGAAAGCACAGTGTGTGTGTGTGTGTGTGTGTGTGTGTGCGTGCGTGCGTGCGTGCGTGCGTGCGTGCGTGCGTGCGTGTGTGTGTGTGTGTACTGAGGTCTCACGTGAGGCCGAATAAGCACACATACTGTACTCACAGGTATGGCATACATTATTCATCACGGAGGACGGCGGCGGGGGGTGGTGGGGGTTGCAGTATGAGACAAGAGCGGCGGTGGGGGGGGGGGGGGGGGGGTGCGGGTGGGGGTGGGGGTGGAGGTCACAGGCCATGTAAATTTCTCTGGAGTTCTCCACCCTAGCAGGCATCGGAGGTGGGCTGCGTGGTCCGCGTCGGATCACGTTTCTGCCCCCGACGGACGGCCGAGTAAAAACAAACCTCGCACAGAGCCGTGGAAGCAACCCATGAGCACCGGGAGCCGGCGCCGCTTTGTTGAGATGCACAGATGTGTGGGAAGATCGTTTTCTGGAGTTTAACTCACAGCGGCCGAGGTTACGACATCGTTTATGTATGCGCCCGAGCATTAGCAACATTTGAATATTCGGCACAACGTGTGCTACACAAAAGTGCGACTTCAGAACAAAACATTCCAGAATTGGAGTTCTGGAGTTAGAAAAAACAAGGAATTCCCAGGTATTCCTGTTTTGTCAATAGCAGTTTTCCATACAGGCTCAGGAGAGAAGCATGAGAAGCAGTGGTGGGTGAGCTTGAACAGCCCACATCATAAGTTACACAATTCCTCAAAAGACTTTCAAAAGTTCTGAAGAAACACAGTACTTTAATTCTCCCTAGCCAATGCCTCTGCTTTGCATACACACATACACACACACACACACACACACAAACAAACACACACACACGAAACCTCGATCATGAGATGTTCCCTCAAAGGTCACGGAAGACCATGAGTCCCTGAGTGCACTTTTACTTTAGCTTGAGACCTCCCCGCAGTTTAGTTGACTGAGGTCATTAACGCGAGCAGCACGGTCCTCTTCCCCTGCAGCTCAGCACGGCTGGCCAGAGCGCGGGCGTCCGGCAGAGACCCACGCCGAAGCAGCGCCGACCACAGACGCGCTGCACTCAGGACACGTATGGATTCACATGCCCCCCCCCCCCCCTGCCCTCTTCTCTCAGCACGCATGGCAGGCGTTCCTATATCCAGCGACGACCCGCTGCGCTTACATTCCCATCCATACGGCCGGCTGCGGGCCGCCAGCCCATGTAATGTACAGAGAGGCCAGGCGTCC
>NC_085016.1:6431830-6434928 GCF_963854185.1 Sardina pilchardus
GGCCCGCTGTTTCCAGACCTGCCGGCTCCGACAAACAAATCTGCATGAGAGCGAGGCGATGGCGTATTTGTCAGCGGTGTAAATGTCCATGAACCAGCATGGGGCCTTATTAGGTTTGTACCTCAGGTCTGTCTCTCCACCCGTGCACCGGTTAAAGAGAGCAAACGGTAAATTAATGGGAAAAAAAAAACTCTTTGGCTTTGTGATTTCCCACTTCGACTTAAAGCAGGGATATTTTTGTCAGCTGTTAATTACTGTCATATGGCAACAGCACCTTTTTTGTGAGATGACAGAATCTGGGGGAAATCAAGTCTGTTCAGAGACTGCCATCCAATCACACCTGGTGTCAGAAGAAACAGGAGTATTTTTTTTTCTCCTTTTCGCACTCCGGAGGTACGTTTGATTGGATGTGAAAAGTGTGTGAGAGTGAATGTGTGTGTGTGCGCGTGTGTGTGTGAGAGTTGTGTCAGTTTAATTTTAAACATCAGCTTGTTGGGAGAAAACCTTATAACCTTTCCAAACTATAATTAATTCAGAATTAATAATGTTAATATTTTGAGCATTATACATTCAAGTGCAAACATTTACATATGAATAAACTTACAGAAGACATAGAGGTATAATCTGATTTAAAGTCAACTTAAATGTGTTCTATTGTGTGGAATTATAATTCCTAAAAATTAAGACCAGAAAATAATAACAATATGTAATCTTCCAACAGCAATAATGGTTAAAAAAAAAAATGAAAAAAAAAATAACGCCATACTGTACCTCGTACACAACCACAGCAACTGTTTTTAGAATGCATGCCCTTTACTAAACAGATTTTTGCAATCACTAGCTGAACAGTAGCATTCAAAACCTTAAAAAGTTACCCCCCCCCCCCCCCCCCCGCCCACACACACAAACATACACACACACACCATCGAATGTGTGACCTTCCAAAAACCCACAGCAGGACTCGGCAGCAGTGCAGGGGCTAGCCTGGCCTCCTGAGCTATGGCACAACAGCATCATCAGCGGCACGGGCTTATCGGCCACCTCGCATTCCTAGTGGTCACGCCCGGCGATTTGGCAGCCGCACGGGTGTCATGGAGCCCCAAGTGCCAGACGATGTGGTAAAACGTGTCGCGTCTGATCGCTGGTAAAAGCGCGCTTCACGCCGGCCCGCAGTAGCCTAACGCCACCCAACCCACCGGCTCACTGGATGTCTCTATTTCTTGCTTGACCAGTTCACAGCCTCCCAAGGTGAGCCCCCCCCCCCCCCCCCCCCATCCCTCAACATCACACCACACCACACAAATGCCCACCCTACTCCCCTTGAACCCCCCCACCCTCCCCAATTCTCTCCCATGGGCAGTTCCAGGATGACCCCCAAAACTGTGTCTGAAAACGTAACTAACCTTTTGTGTCCTCTTTAACCCCTGTCCCCCCCACCCCCTCCTCCCCCTCCCAGCTCCAATCAATAGCACTCTCCGTAAACAAGGAAACACTGCGTTGGCATTAATCTCCTCTCCCACCATGCTTGACGTCGCCGTGCAGTTCACTCCACCAGTTTTGAGGGGAAAAGGGTAAATACAGAGACGGGGTAGGGAGGGACGGAGCATGTGTGTGTGTGTGTGTGTGTGTGTGTGTGTGTGTGTGTGTGTGTGTGTGTGTGTGTGTGTGTGTGTGTGTGCATGTGTGTGTGTGTGTGTGTTTGAGAATCTGACTTAATGTATTAATGAATGACTGACTAAAAGATATCTTTGTTGTGCTTGACTGTGTGTGTGTGTGTGTGTGTGTGTGTGTGTGTGTGTGTGTGTGTGGTGTCTGTATGTGTGTGTACGTGTGTGTGTGCATGAACGTGTGTGTATGAAGTGGGAGGAGGAGGGGGATGAATAAATATATAAATAAATAGAAAAAATTGCGGACTTGGAAAGGCTCCGGAAGCGTGCGACGCCACTGAAAGTCCCGTTAAGAGCTTAATGCCTCTCTCGAAGCTCACACACTCCGCGCGGATCACACACACACTCACACTCACACTCACACTCACACACTCTGCACGGATCCGCTTTTGGAAGCACCGACGCTGCCATGTGAGCACTTACAGGTGCAGACTTAGAAGGCCGGCCGCAGCCCGATAGCAGGATGCAGGTGTCTGGCTATTGATAGAATGTGTGTGTGTGTGTGTGTGTGTGTATGTGTGTGTGTGTGTGTGTGTGTGTGTGAAAGAGAGAGAGAGAGAGAGAGAGAGAGAGAGAGAAGAGAGAGAGAGAGAGAGAGACAGAAAGAGAGAGAGAGAGATAGAGAGAGAGAGAGAGAGAGAGAGATTGTGTGGAGCAAGGGGGTGGGTGCTTGGGGAAATGGAGTGGATTGTGTGTGTGTGTGTGTGTGTGTGTGTGTGTAAATCAGGTGTTGCACGGTTCGTGTGCTCTCTGATGCGTCGAGGCCTAATTCTCCGCTGTCGCCCGCCACCAACGCTCATCTCTCTCTCTCTCTCTCTCTCTCTCTCTCTCTCTCTCTCTCTCTCTCTCTCTCTCTCCTCTCTCTCTCTCTCTCTCTCTCTCTCTCTCTCTCTCTCTCTATCTGGGCGACTCCGTGGCCTGGCCAGGTGTCTGCCCGCAGAGGCCCATTATTATTCATAACAGGTCGCTGTTTTTCAATAACGCGTGTCCTCAGGGACTCCTGCCACCTGGGTAATGCACAAATGAACTTTTTCCCCTCACGCTACCTCTGACGCCGATATTTCTTTCTTTTCTCGGCGGTTACGGACGCCAGCGCACACGCTTGTAGGTGAACAAAAGAGAAGTCCTTTGAACTAAAGCGCTACATATGGATTAAATTTAAACATTTTGTTTGAGATATTATTTTTTTGTGTTATGTCAATAAGTACACTACCCCGTATGATGTAAAAAATATATTAAATAAATACATAAAGAACAAAAGACTTCAACAACCCTTTAGGTTTGCTAATGCAAACATATGATCCCACATTCATGCACACACACACACACACACACACACATCCATAGAAGCAAACAGGAGAATACAATAATGCGGAGGATGTTGTCACAAGCGTCCCTTTCTTCTTCAGCGCAGTGAGTGTGTGAGCTGTG
>NC_085016.1:6437628-6445128 GCF_963854185.1 Sardina pilchardus
GTGTGTGTGTGTGTGTGTGTGTGTGTGCGAGATGGCTTTGACTCTGTGCCATGAGAGAGGGACATCCTACAGCCGGGACCACCACACTCCCGGCGCTCCCATGCCAAGGGGAGGGGGGGGCACAGGGCTCCAGACACCTGTTACCGACAGTTGGACTCGCCACCTCCCCCCAGCCCCCACCACCCACCCTCTTGCACACACACACACACACACACACGTACACATACATGCACACTCACACACAGTGACAAACACACAAGCACATAGACACACCGAATGCGCAGGCACATACATGCACACACACACACACACACAAGCACACACATTCGCATGCACACACATGAGCACGCAGGCACACATGCACACACACACACACACACACACATCCACCCACCTTCCTCTCTCTCCCTGTCCTCCCCCCGCACACAGGAAGGGATTAATACAGTTGGAGGCGGACTCCATCCCTTCCTCCATCCCTTCCTCCATCCCTCCATCCTCCTGTGCCAAGGCCATCATGTGGGATTTTCCACCATGGTGAAGGAAGAGGAGAAAGACCACAACCAAAATGTGTGTGTATGGGGGGGGGGGGGGGTATTGAGGTGGGCTGTGTGTGTGTGTGTGTGTGCGGGAGGGGGTGATTTGTGTGTGTGTGTGTGTGAGGGGGGGGGGGGTGATGATGCAGGTCTCGTTCCGTTGGGTTAAGCGCTCGTTTTTTTTTTCCTCGACAGCATGAAGACACACGGCCCCACGCAGAGAGCAAATCTGGACACTGCTGTCCGGCTCCGCACTACCTGCCTGCGTGGAGCCGTCCCCCTTTCTTTCCAGGTCATGCACACATTTGACATTGGCCTGCGTACAAATGAGCCAGGCGTCGGGGCCAACTACATTACGCTATAGCCAATCTAACCAGGACCAAGACCCCCACAGTTACAGGTCTGTCTCACAAAGACAAGGCAGGACCTCAGCCATCCGTGGCACCTAAACAACAACATTGGCTAAGACCTTAGAATGGTACATTGCTAACCTCCATAATAATAACACATACGACAGCTATCTAATGCCAAATTTTTGATTTTTTTACATAACGCTGTGACACACTAACATGACATGATGCTTTTACAAGTTCACCTTTTGCTAACTGGGAAGTTTTTAATCTGAGAAACCTTCACATCTATATGTATTGTTCATACTGTAGGTATTTGGGTGGGTGCTTAATGTAGGACAAAATCTATTTTTGACGACGTCACTGGGTCTGATCATATTGAGAATGACATGCTATCTGTTCAGGCTGAGTCCTGGCTGGTATTCTTGGACTTGTTTTCCCAGACTGTACAATTCAGGTCCTTGTCTCATTCGGTTTAACACCTGATTGGAAGAGGATTTGACAGAGGTGGAAAGGAGAGGCTAGGCGTTGAACACCCCCTCCACCCCCCCACCCTCTCCTCCCCTTTTGCTATTTTGGCCTCGAATCAGAGAATAAAGACAGAAGGTTGGCTCCATGCTGTTCCAGTCACCTTTCCCCCGAGATGTGGAGACGTCATTAGTCCAGTCACAGATTGGCACCTGTCACGGCGACTGTGTGTGTGACGTGCGAGTAACGCAGTCGGACAGCTTGATGCACACCTCCTGGGGAAGCACTTGTGGCACTTCTGACCTTTGTGACGGACTGAAGCATAAATCGAGAAGAAAAACACTCATGTTTGTCACTAAAGGGTGAGGAGAATAACAATACCTCCTGAATATCGGCATATTCTTTTAATTTCAACGCAGAATAACTTATCATTGGTAACTTTTAATTGAAACATTCTGTATATCTTCAAACAGATTGTTGCAAAGTATAGTATAGTTATAAAACAGGTCCAAACAGGTATATATATTTGAAAAAAAAAATATCCACGGCAATATGAAATATTAAACAATTGCTCTGTGGTTTGAGAAACAAAGAAAGTGATATTTCTCCAAACACTCTTACCTGAACAGAAAATCAAACAAACAGATGTCTCAATAAGCCTTTCCGCCGAGAGTCTCAGTTGTGTTATAAAATAATAACAGAGGCAACAAATAGACTGCACCCACTCGGTCCGTGTAGGTTTGGAACCTGTTAGTGCCCTTGTCAGACCGTGATTTACAACGGCGCCAGCGGCTCGAGCAGAGGTGGATAAAAAAAGCCAGGGCGGACAGCTTATGGTATCAACCTTGGCTGTAATCATAATAAAGGCCGACAGAACGTGTGTGAGGTTGGAGGGACGTGAGGAAATGACCTTAAGACAATGAGCGTGTCAGGACGCATCCTCCTCAAACCAGCCCTGAGTTCCAACAGGCACGCCACCATGCTAGCTGTCACTCAATCACACGGCAGGTACTGCTGTTCTCTCTCTCTCTCTCTCTCTCACTCTCTCTCTCTCTCTCTCTCTCTCTCTCTCTCTCCAGAACAACAAAATGGGGACGGATAATCCGTTTATTCTTTTCATTTTATTCTTTTGAGGTATGTGTTTATTTTATTTTTATATTCATTTCGATTATTTCAACAGCTCAGCTGAGGATGTCTCAGTGAAGTTTAAAGGCAAACATGTTTTAAAGCAGATTTCGATGTCAGTGCAAAATCCTTTGGGTTTCTATCAAAACAAAGAGGGTTCTTTCTCTCTCTCACACGCGCATACACACACACACACACACACACACACACACACACACACACACACACACACACACACACACACACACACACACACACAAAGGCTCAAAACACCATTTGTCATCCCGTAGCTTGATGTCCATGTTTGCCTTGTCCACTGCACAAGAGAGAGCACACGCCATGCATCACCATGTGATTTCTGACAAGGGGGGGGGGGGGGGGGGGAAGGTAATAACTTTAGGAAACCTCGTCGGACTGTTACTTTCCCTCTCGCCGGCCCGCCTGTTATGTCAGCCATCGATCTGGCCGAAGACAACTCATTTCAGCGGCCTGACACGCCGTGATGGACCCGTGCCGCAGACCTGACTTGCTTGAGACCTTCCATTTCTCCGCTCCGGAGCACCGGCGTCCCGTGCTTGGGAAGTCTATTGATTTGTTTTGGATGGACAGCTCGAGAGGATGGCCGCACTATTTTCTTTCTTTCTTTCTTTCTTTCTTTCTTTCTCTCTCTCTCTCTCTCTCTCTCTCTCTCTCTCTCTCTCTCTCTCTCTCTCTTACACACACACACACACACACACACACACTTTCTCAAAGAGACTTGCTGTCTACTCTTAAAAGTCCCTGTTTCACAGCTTACCATGCATTTGAAATTCAAAGTGGGGAAAAAAAGCATTTTTCTTTTCCCTTTTCTTCTTCATCTTCTTTGTGTGTGTGTGTGTGTGTGTGTGTGTGTGTGTGTGTGTGTGTGTGTGCTATTCTTGGTGCTTTTGGCCTGCAGGTCACACAGGTCATCTTGTTTTTTAAGCAGTGTTCAATCCAACACCTGACCCTCGGGCGCTGGAGAACGGAGGACTACAAAAAGTGACAAGCCGCCCAAATGGGCAAGAAAAGATGAGTAAAAAAATATTCATGTGCCCTGATTAAATATTCCCCCACTTGTCTACGCGAAAAAAGGGAAGGAAAACACACACACACACACATAATCTGGACATCTAGGTTACGCTAACACACGTTAAGATAAAGTGAAAGGAAGGAAGACTGTTTAAATTCATCACGGTGAACATGTGTGGCCATGTTGTGGTGTGGCGCCTAGGTCTCCAATGCAAATTGCTCTGTCACTTCATTTTGAGGAGGGAAGGGGAGACGAGGGGAATTCAGGCCGAACCCTCCATGCTAGCACCGGGAGCACCTCAGGCAAAACGGAGCCTCAACCTGAACTCGGGAGTTCGCTTTTTTTTCCTCTTTTTTTTTTTTTTTGCCACAACCATGCTGAAAGAAATAGCCCTGAGCCATCTCTTTTTGTGTGTGTTGTGTGTGTGTGTGTGTGTGTGTGTGTGTGTGTGTGTGTGTGTGTGTGTGTGTGTGCGTGTCTTTCCCCCCCCCCAGTTCTTGTAAGAGTCCAAGGAATTGAGGCAAGAAAAGGTAATTCCTTTGCAAGAGAGCTTATTACCGAGATTTCCCCTTTGTTCCGACGAGATTTCATTGATCCAAGGTGAAACAGGAGACAGCATCTCAGGCAACACATGGAGGTAACAGAGAGCGCAGATCTAGAGAAAGAAATGTGTTTGGACGTCTGTGGACTCCCTATCAGAGTTCAAGGCGGCGTCTTAATTCAGATGTGATCTCTGGCGCAGGGAACGGATGCAAACAACACAGAGAGCCTCTGAAGGACACACCACTTTTACCTTTTACTTACTTCCACATCCCCCCGCGGGTACAAACAACAGCCAAGACTGGCACTGGGAGAAAGCACTACTCCCCCCCATCCCCATCCCCTCCCCTCCCATCCTGCTACGTGCAGTGAACACCAGGATGACTCTCTCTTACACACACACACACACACACACACACACACTCACACACACCTCACACACACACGCTCACACACAAACACACACACAGATGCACACCTATGCCTACACACAACACACACACACACAAATACACAATCTCTCTCACACACATACACACACATACGTACACACACAGGACACCTAGATGACTCACCCACACACACACACCAGGACGCCTCTGGCCCAGATGTGTATCAGATCAGGGCCAAGGCTATTACCGTGTGTGCAGCCGTCTGGCCTTACTCCTCTACCCCCTCCCACCCCACCCCATCCCATCCCACCCCTTACTCCCCCACTTTAACACCTTATCCAGGCCAGACACTTTAAAGTGTCAAAAACACAGAAGCCAGTCACAGGATGACAGAGTCACGCAGCACCAGGAAGATAAACGAAGGAGAGAGAGGAGAGAGGAGAGAGAAGGAGAGGAAGAGAGGAGAAGAGAAGAGAGGAGAGGAGTGGAGAGGAGAGAAACGAAGGAGAGGAGAGGAGATGAGAGAAGAGAAGAGAAGAGAAGAGAAGAGGAGAGGAGAGGAGAGGAGAGGAGAGGAGAAAAGTTCATTAAATACCTAGGGGATTATGTCTGTGTGGCGCGCCACGCCGCTCTGCACGGCTCTGGTGAGGGGGGGCCTGACATCTGCACTGGAAACGGTTAAACCTTTCACACCTGCTGCCGTTCCGCTGACAAAGCCCCGCCATCTGAGCCCGCCGGAGAAGAGAAGAGAAGCCACTCGTGCCTGGCTGCCCGCGGCGCCCACTCCCTTCACCTGACTCTAATGAAATCAGCCAATTTAGCTGAAACATAAGTTGTGTGTGTATGTGTGTGTGAGGAGGTGGGGGGTGGGGACAAATGTGTGTGTGTGTGTGTTGGGGGGGTAGCTGGGGTGGGGGTGGGGGGGTTCGGTTGGATGGTAGATAGCAGTGAGGCGTTTATTTAAAGTGGAGTTTCTACTTCAAAGGGCCTAAAGAGCGTCAGTCAAGCACGTCGGTGGAGTTACGGGGAGGCTGGGAGAAATCTGTAAACCACTGGAGCCGAGAGCCGACGAGACGAGAGGAGAGGAGAGGAGAGGAGAGGAGCTAGTCACCTCATCAGAAATAGATTTCATAGCTCCCGTTGGTCTAATCCTGACAAGCTCCCTTCTGGCTCCTGGCAGCGCACACCACACCGCACCGCACCGCGCCGAGCGTCTCGCCTACTGCCCTCCCCGCATGCATAGGTACATATTTTTATCACACGGAAGGGAGAGGGAGGGGAAAAAAAGAAGATATTCTGCTGAAGACATCTCGGGGGGTGGAGGAGGAGGAGGAGGAGGAGGAGGAAGGGGGGTAATGTATTCATCACTTTGGGAAAGAATGGCTATCAGGCAAGATGAGCGTAACGGTTGGAGAGGGCCGGGATACTGTATAAGCAGTTGATTAGAACAAAGATCCATCGCCCCTCCCGCCCCTCTTACAGGGGAGAGGATGGGAGAGAGAGGGGGCTCCTTCTGCTTGTCTTCTAAGTGGCTTAAAAATCAATATTCCAACTCCAGGAGCCTTCAAAGTCCTCCAAAAGTAGCCCAAGTAAAAATACATGTTTGGAACAAGCTGCAGAATCACAATCAGTTATATGGTTTTGATCTAAATTATGCTAGAATCAAACTAAAACAAAACTAAACGGAATAAATAAATAAAAACAAACTGGACAGCCAACAAAACTATACATGAGAAAGAAAAAAAAAAACATAATCAAGCTGTACAAAAAATATCAATTTAGCTCAATTAATGTAAATTTAGGCCTTTTCAATCAGCCATTGTTTTTGCCAATATCTAGGATTCGGTTAATTATATGCCATTGTCTTGTGATTGTTTTGCCGCAATCAAGCGAGGCTGCAGCTTAAACATTTGGACGGGATCCACAGCCAACAACAGGACAAGTTTACACTCAACATTAAGATTCAAAATATTTGAATATGGCCAACCTCCTGTAATTGCTGTGTAAAATGAGATTAACTTGGAAATTTACGAGTAGCACCTCCCTGACAATAAACGCGTTTTCACCAGTCCTCAGTCTGTTCCAAGGAGCCATGGAAACATCTGGTTAATAAGACCAAATGTCAGCTAATTATTTTGCCAAAACGTGCTCTTAATTGATCAACTAGGGACCACAGTGGAACAGAGCGTGCATATCCTCTTTCAGACAGTGAAATCAAGAGGAAGAAGAAAAAAAAAAGAAATAGGGAAAAAATGCCGTGATTGAGCATGAGCTGTTGTCTCCAAATGGCTTATGGCACACGGAGAGCACAGCTCAGCTGTGTATGTGCTCTTTGCTTTCACCAGGAGCTGATGCAAACATCATGTCATATGTTCTTGAAGATACATTGATTTTTTTCTTTTTTTTCTGTGAAATAAACAGTCATTTGAACAAGTGAACCATCTAATTCAGATCTCTCTCCAAGACACACACACACACACACACACACACACACACAGTGTCCATAGGCCTCGTGGCTGTGCTCTGACCAGTGCATTGCGCTGGGGAGGGGGCGGAAGAGTGTTGGGAGGTATTTGGGGAGACTGGTGAGGAATCTGGGGAGGCGGGCGGTCAGGGCACGGCGTACCCCCCGGGCTAGCGTGTGCAGTCTCCTCCAGCAGCCCTGGCTGTCACTTCCAGGTAGGCCGTTGAGCAGGAGAACAGCCTGCCCCCAGGACTGCCCCAATCTGGGTTAATACTCCCTAGATATTGCCCCTGGAGGGGATATGTGTGTGTGTGTGTGTGTGTGTGTGTGTGTGTGTCTGTAGTGGGGTGGGGGGTGTTTGTGGAGTGCCGCCTCGCCTCACAGACAGAGAGAGAGGTGTCTCTTTGGTCCCTCCCACTAGACCCCCCCCACCCATCCTTGTTGCTCCAACTCAACCCCCCCATCACCCCCAACCAGCACCCTTAGTCCTTGATACGGCACATCATTGTTTCCGATTAGGAGGGAGGAGATAAAACATATTTGACGTGGAATATTCGACTGAAAGGAGCTGGCCGAG
>NC_085016.1:6450128-6452628 GCF_963854185.1 Sardina pilchardus
AATACACTATAATCTCAGTAGCCTATATCTGGAGTAAATTTGTGAACTTGTGAATTACTTACAGCTGCATATATGAGCGCACAATACATTTTTAGTGTTTCCCAGACAAGACGGCCCATGGCACCGTGGCGCAAAATCTGATAAGGATCTTGACATTATTATAACATAATGTGCATACTATTTTCTCATTTCAAGTTCCTTTGATGTTGAATCTTATCTATTTTTAGTGAGATAAAAATACATTGAGCCAAGATACATTTTACAATAATCTTAAATCTGAAAATCTAAATTTCTTAGCGTCTTTTTTTAACTAACTACAGTAGTTTTGTTAACAGTCTGCTGACATCCTCCGCAACTTATTGAGACACTTCCCACTGTGCACCCCTCTCAGATAATCACACACTAACACACACACACACACACACACACACACACTTTCTCTCTCTCTAAACAAGTCCCCCAATGCCAAATTATGTTGTTCAGTGCCAGAAAACAAGCATCTGGGTCTGGTCCTGTACAAAACAGGGCCACATTTCCAGACACACACACACACATACACACACACACACACACACATTGCAGGCGAGCCACTGAGATCCTATCTGATGCCTCCCAGCTCTGAAAGCACTCTTGCAATTTCCAATAAAGCAGATCCAGCTTTGCTACAGCAGGAGCCCGGGGCCATCCCTGCAGGCCGTGTTTTGAGGCATTACAGCGTGTACGGCTCGCGCTCGAGATGGACGCTAGCAGCCAGGCTCGCTCCAAATTGACTCACCAGCACAAACTCACCACAGCATTATGGCATTACGAGCCACTTCCAAACAGCTTGGTCATTTTTTTGCCCCCCCCCTCTCAACCCCCCAACCCTCCCCCCTCCCTTCTATCATTCGCTTGCTCTTTCTCTTTCTCCTCCTCTCTAACTTCTTTACTTCAATCATATTTCCGCTCGCGCTATCAGTTGATATGGGTCTGATTCGCCACAACAGATAGACTGAGTGCCACTCGAGTGTAATCTGCTCTCCGAGTCAGTGATGGGCACACAGCATGCACACACACACACACACACACACACTCACATTCACATACGCAGACACACACACACACACACACACACACACACACATTCGCACCACATTGCAATGCTCTGGCATCGATTTGCATTTGATTACGTTACACATTTGATCTTTTTTAATGACAGCGAGGCGAGGAGTTCAATTGCAAAGATCAGAGCTCCTGATGTTCGAACGCCCTCGTCTTTAAAAGTTGAAAGTGATTTATCAAATCTATGTATTAACGATTCAAAGGGGCGTACAGTACAGCCCCTACTACCCCAACCAAAAGTATAGGAGATTTTCACTTAATATTTCAACAGGCTTATGTATGTATAAAAGACCTCAAACAGAGATCTTTTTTTTTCTTCTGTTTTTTTTCCCCTCCTGCAGAAAGGAGGGAATGTCGTGCATTCAAATACTGAGTCTGGGATCAAAGCGTATAACATCCGCAACGAGGAAATTCAGGGTTGAGATTCCCATCCTCGTGGCTGCTGCTGCCGCCGCTGCCGCTGCCGGCTTGGTGCGAAGAAGTGAATCTCCGCCAGCTGCCTCGGTGCATGGCACAGCGAGGTGTGAGCTAGCAGCTTAGGTAATCAGGTAAGCGAGCGCTCAGGTGATACCCACAAGATGAGAGGAGGCGAGGCGAGGTGAGGCAAAGGCGCGCTGACCTGGGAAGCAAGCGCACGTGTAAACGCTAAATGAACGCAACGGGGAGCTTACAGCTTTTCTTCCACCTCCAATGCGCTTCACATCTCATTTCTCAGCTGAGAGAATTTGCCTACATAATCACCTGTGCTGATGGTGCGGTGCCAGCCCTTCACAGCTTAAATAAGGCTGTGTGTTTAAAGCAGTGTAAACTCATCTGTAGGATGCCAAGGACGTGTTTTTTTTCTTTTTTTTTTTACTCGACTGAGAGGCAAGGGGGGAAAAAAAGCTGTAATTCAAGTGGAAGGTTTGGTAGTTTTCTATAGGCACAATCAATTGCGAATACAAAACAAATGTGAGGTGTGTGTGTGTGTGTGTGTGTGTGAGTATTACTATACCCAGAGAATGTATGTGTGAGGGGATGCTTAAATGTGTGACAACTGATGTGTGAGTGTGTGTAGGTTTATATGAATTCGTATAAGTGTATCTGTGTGTGTGTGCACAAAGATTTGTGTGAATATGTGTGTGCGCCTGCATGTTGGGAGGAGTGTGTGTGTGTGTGTTTTGTGTGTAGATTTATGTGAGCATAAGAGTATCTGTGTGTGTGTGTGTATTGTGTGTACAGTAGATTTATGTGAGTATAAGAGTATCTGTGTCTGTGAGTGTGTGTGTGTGTGTGTGTGTGTGTGTGTGTGTGTGTGTGTGTGTGTGTGTGTGTGTGTGCATTGTGTGTAGATTTATGTGAGTATAATAGTATCTGTGTGTGTGTGTGTGTGTGTGTGTGTGTGTGGGTGCGGATGTGT
>NC_085016.1:6455128-6457628 GCF_963854185.1 Sardina pilchardus
TTGCTCCTCAAAATAATAAATTCCGTTTTGTTTTCTCATAAAAAGTTGATTTAAAGGAACCGTATGTAGGATTTTGGCCAAAACGAGTACTGCAATTACTTTCAAAATACTGTAGAGCGGTGAATCGCCTCCCCCTCCCCTCTGAGTCACGGTTGCCAGCTAGCTGCAGCAGGAACGTAGGCTGCTAGCTTTCAATGGCAAGTGCTGTTTTCCTCAGCATAATGACAGAGAAACTAACTCACTCTGATAATGCATTGCTAACGTTAGCAATGACTACTAGCTGCTTTTATTTCCCAAACAATTCCTTAGCCTACCTTTTCAATTCAATGACCTACCTCCTCCATATGGCCAACATAACATTACTTTGCACGAACTTGCATAATTTGTTCAACTGTAATGAATAGGCTATTTAAAATGTCCATTTACAGTAGCCTACAAGTAAGTTAGCCAAACTGATGAATCTTTACCTGTCCAGGAGCAAATTAACAACACTGACGTCTGTCTTCAAATTCTTCTCCGTTTTCAGCCGTCTCAATCTCCTAAATCCTTGTTTTATTTAGACGTATTTCGGATTCATAACAAGGTCTTTTAGGTTCCATAACGGTAGACATTTTTTATCCAACACGTTTGTAGCTGCAGCTGTCTATGGTGGTAACTAGCATAGCTGGCAACCCGGATGGCGAAATACTACTGACATCGTGATTCGTAGATAAGTGTAGGGCGGCGCATCAAACCAAAACACAACATAACAACATCAACATCAGTTGAGGGCTGCAACTTCACTTTTAAATGAAAATATCTTGGCCGGACTACTGTTGTCAGTGATATAAGTATTTGAAATTAGCATGATTTCTAAATGTCTAGTGACATTATCAGGGCCATTTTATGATTAATTGACATGTCTGAGGAAGGGCAGTGTGGCCCGAAACGTCACATGTGGTGAATAAAAGAACTAATATTGGAGCCTTAGTGTGCGGACTTTTTTTGTCCTTTTTGTGTTAATTTACCAACATGAGAGAGTAAAGTGTGTTAGCTAAACATCGCTAACGCGACAGTGAACTGTGTTAGGCAAACGACCTACACGGGACAGGGGAAGTGTTATGAGTGATGGTAGGGAGGCCCTCTTTCTCTCTTTGCTGACAGCACTGCATAAAACTGTAGTAAATGACACTGTCAAAGATGACATTTAGGAGTTTTGCAAACCAATCTGTGAGATAGCTAGGCTAATGGGATGACTGGTGTGAAACTGGAAGCATTGAGAACAGGCCACCCTTTCCTCTACACATGTTTCTTTTCTCTGACTCTTGTCTTCTCCCTTGTTCTTTTACTCCTTTCACTTCTTTCTTTCTTTACCCCTCTCTCCATGTCTCTCTATCACTATATTTTAGACCCGGTCATCTGGAAATCATTTTTTTGTTCTTTTTTTTTTCACGGCTGCAGACAATTTTTACAAAGTTAAACTCAATTTTATCCATTATGATGTGCCATTATTTGGCAAAAAAGGAAGGCTAGCCTCAAACTGTCAGCTTTATTCTCTGACAGGTTAAATGATTCCGGGAAACAATGTTGATGTCAGATCTCAGCAATAAAAAGTTCTGTGAACTACATTTAAAAATCTACAGCACAGCGCTTACACGGACCAACAGGCATCATGTGCATTGTTTGTTTCTACTGGCAGAGTCATTTGGCAACAGCTATAGCTCAAGTCGTCACAAAGCCCCCGAAAAATCAAAAAGATTTTTTTCTTTCTTTTTTTTTTGTCTTTTCCGCTTCTTGATGTGCCATGATCCAGAAATATAACAAAAAAGTATTAAATTAATGAGCAATCTATGTCCGGTCACACATGTTCCTCTCTGTGAAGGAAACAAGCCATGATATTACCAGCATCTGGACAACACTGACTGGACAGTGGTGAAGTGGTCAGCTCCACATTGTCCTAATGACTCTGTGGACTTGCTGTCTAAGTCAGTTAATCACCAGTCTCACAGACCCCACGAAGAAACTTTCAAAAGAGTTTTTTGGAGTGGCGGCGGTGGTGATTAAATAAATAAAAAGTGGTAAAAACAACCCAAAAGGATGAAAGGGAGATAGGGAAAAAGAAAATAAAAACAGATTGTGTCCTGACAGAATGGTGTAGCGAAAAAAAGATCAGAAATGTAAACAGACTGTCCCCCTTCCACAACCAGTGTGTTGGTGTCCCTGTTCCGCAGTCAGTGTGCTGCGGGTCTCATGCCATCCATAGCATACAGGGCTACACTTGGGCCCAGCGCACTGTTTGAGAAACAAACAAACCGAGACATCAGTAGCACGCCTTCGGCTGAGGGCGTCAGATCTACCATGGTGGCACACTGATTTAAAATGCTTATTTGGTTTTTACCCTTTCCCTCTTAACAGCCAAAAGCAAAATTGTGTTCCTGTGTATGTGTATGCTAGAGTGCGCATGTGGTGTGTGTGTGTGTGTGTGCGTGTGTGGTGGTGGTGGTGGGAGTGTGTGTGTGTG
>NC_085016.1:6470128-6472628 GCF_963854185.1 Sardina pilchardus
TCTCTGTCTCTCTCTCTGTCTCTCTCTCTCTCTCTCTCTCTCTCTCTCTCTCTCTCTCTCTCTCTCTCTCTCTCTCTCTCTCATGCATAGCCCCCTTCCGGATTCCAGAAAGCTCCGCCGCCACCGCCACTGCTGCTGCTGCTACTGCTGCTGTCCTGCCCGCGCTCGTCGTCCGGCTAATGAAGACGACGCTCGAGGTTGGGCTCCGGCCGCCGCTGCCCGCCCGCCCCCCCCGAGCAGACGAGCAGTCAAATTGCGAGCGTTTTTCTGAAAATCGTGAGCTCCGGGCTGTCACTTCGGCCGTGCCATTACGGTGATGCAGGAGCCACCGTCCGTGTAAAAGAAGATGGAGGAAATGCAAAAACACGGAGCAAACAGCCACTTATGGCGCAGGGAAATCACTAAGTGGTGGAAAGCAGGCATTAGCAGGATAACAACCCACAATCATGAGTGCAGCTCCAAGGCCTCCCTGTACCTCCAGCATGGCTGAGGATTCAAGTGGGAAGTCCAAGTCTAAATACGGCTCCAGCATCCGGCGTCCTTTCTGACCACAAGGGACTAGTTATCTATCTTATTCTCTACACTTATTTCTTATTATTTCTTTTCTATTTCTTCTGTCTCCTGTTTGTTTGTCTGTCTCGCAAACCTCTTCCAACCTCTCTTCCTCTCCCTCCCTTCTTTTCTTCCTCTCTGTTTTTCTCTGTATGTTTTTCTCTGTAGTCCTCTTACTCTTTCCTTCTTCCCCCCCCTCTTCCCCCTCTCTCTCTCTCTCTCTCTCTCTTTCCCCCTTTCCTTCCCCCTCAGTGGTATAGCGAGCACTGACGTGTTAATAGGAGAGTAGCTCGCTTTCTTGCTCGCTTGTGCTATTGCTGCTGCTGGCGTGTGTGTGTGTGTGTGTCGTGTGTGTGTGTGTGTGTGCTCCGGTAAATAAAGTAAAGCGGGGGTAATGGGCACGGACAAGTGTCAAGTCTCCTCTGTTCACGGGCCCCTGGCTCACGAAATGACCCTTTGTTTACAGTCACATCTGGAAAGGCACGAGGAGCATCCACACGTTCCCCCTAACAGGAACATTCATGCAGAAAAGGGTGGGGGGGGATATACGCAATGGTAAATTATGGTACTGAGCAGAGAGAGACAAACATTGCAAAATGACAGGCCTGTGCATCTATTTAAGGGTAACGGGTTAAGGAGTAGAGAAAGGGAGAAGAGGAGTAGGAGGAGGAAGGTGGAGGAAAGGGGTGGGGGGGGTGCGTGGGGGGTGGTAGAGGGGTGGTAGAGAGTCGTTCATCTTTTTACAACACTTCGACATGACCTAACACAGCCAGGTAAGCACAGTATCACACGTAGCGGAGAGACGTGTTCGATGTTAAGAGGTTGCCAGGGGCGGGTGCGAGGGGTCAACACCTCTGGAATAGACTTGTCAAATTAGGAAGGCTCTTGCTAGCTGGCGCTAACAGCTACTAATTGGTGACAGTGAGCACACCCTGTTAAAGGAGTTTGGCTGCAGGGCTCCCCTCCTGACAGCTGTGGCTGGGGTTGGACTATTTGCTGGGCGTTTATGGCCATCTTCGAGAGCTAACTGAGTTTTGCAGCAATTTTCCTCCCATGGCTGCATGGTTTAAAGACGGGATAACTACCAATAATGGTGTAAAAGGAGGAGAATCAGGACAAACCTGTGCAATTTATTTATCACCCACAGTAACACCATTCACACACACACACACACTCACACGCACGTACCGGCGCTGTCATCGGGGAATGAAGATAATTCCCTTATCAGTGCTTTTAATGCAGTGAAACCTGCCCTGGAGTGGTGCAGAGCGTTCTCTTTGATATTATTTTGCCATCCTAAAATTACGGTGTTGTCACAGTTCGCCTGTCTCCCATTTCTCTTTTTTTTATTTTTTATAAATAGCCACGAGAAAAAGTATTAATTATCCTTGTACGATTTAATGCACCGAGTACTTTAACCTTTCAGGTTTGCCGTTAAACGCCAACATAACAAGGCATATCCGTAGCAGCAAATGTGATTTATGACAAGAATCTTTAATTTCTGTTTTTAAATAGGTTAGACAGCAATCTGCATACATTTAAATGCGCCCGCAAACACATTCTTCCCTTGTCTCCAGGCCCTTGTTTAATATTCAAGGATGATTTTTGTCCACATACATTTTGGTCTGTGTCACCTTAGATTAAATTATTACCGTTTCGCAGCCTTTGCGGTGCAAGCCGCGGGCCTTTATTTACTAGAATCAATGAAACCATAATGAAAATCCATTTTTCATACTATCAGAGCCTGCTGGCTTTATTTAGTTAGCTGTGTCTAAGCAAGCAATTCATTTTGTGTAAATGCCACCTCTAGAATAAGGTCTCGGCACGGAAAGGGTTAACCAGGAATTAAGACACCCGGGTAACCCATAGCTCACAGCGACAGGGCATATTTTGGGGGTCTTTTCTGGTGTGTCCTACAGTGTGTGAGCAAGGCAGTCAAGAGAAATCA
>NC_085016.1:6482628-6502628 GCF_963854185.1 Sardina pilchardus
TCATTCTCCTACAGGGCGCTAAAATGGAGAATTTACAGATTATCAACTTATTTGAAATGGCTAAATGAGGTGGACTTGAAGTGGCATAATCGCTGCATTGATTTGGCAGGAACAGGGGGGGGGGGGGGAGTTGAAATTAACTGTGAATTACCATACTTTCAGTTAGTATTATTCTCTCTCTCTCTTATGCTGAAGTGTTTAAATTATTAATTGCAAAGGTGTTGCGAAACAGGCGACCTCGGCACTCAACGCAGGTCCTTCAAACTGGGAAGGGGAGCGAGAGGGTTAAGCTCGCTGGATTCTTCAAATGCGCCAGCGTGTACCTTATAATTGCTCCAAATTGTAGCGGGTATAATTTATTTTCTTTGGTCGGCATGGCCCTGCCTCATGCCTGGCTGTGGTCGAGCACGGGGAGAGACACACCTCGAGCTCTTAGGAGTCCCCAGTGGGCCATGTCAGTTGTGCTTAGAGATTGTGGTGCTTGGCCCAGGTCCAAGGATTAGGTGTTCCTGAGAAGAACGTTTTCTCTCTTTTTTTTTTTCTTCCTGAACTCTACAAAGCCAGGGAATGTCATGGGAATTGTCTGTACGCACTCTTTCTCTCTCCCCCTCTTCCTCTCTCTCCACCCCTCCTTCCACACCCAATACACACACATACACACACACACACACACACACACACACACACACACACACACACACACACACACATAAACTCCCTCTGTCTTGCCCTGCCCCCCCATTTTTCAGTCCAGCCTGGGTCCTGGTCGCGGCCGCCCACCCCTGAAACCTGGTCCAGAGCCACATATCAACAGGGCACCTAAGCACTCGGAGACGGAACTTACACAGAGGTATACATTAACATAAATAGAATGTGCACAAGAGAAAGAGTGGGAGAGAGAGAAAGAGAGAGAGAGAGAGAGAGAGAGAGAGAGAGAGAGAGAGAGAGAGAGAGAGAGAGAGAGAGAACGAGTGGGGCTGGGGAACAATGGGCTCATTGTAAAGAAGAAGGGAAGAGAGAGTGAGAAAGACACAGAGGGAGGGAGGAGAGAGAAGAGAGCAGCCCCATCTACAGGCCAGCCCACCACATGCAAAGGGAAGGGGGAAAAAAGGTTAGGGAAGATGAGATACAGATACACACACACTCATCAATGCACAAACACACACACACACACACACACACACACACACACACACACACACACACACTCACACACAGACACACACACACACACATATATGCATATACAGTATGTATACACACACACACACACACACACACACACACACACACACACACATATATATATATGCATATACAGTATGCACACACACACACACACACACACACACACACACACACACACACACACACACACACACACACACACACACAAACACATATATGCACACACACAGCTTCTCCTGACTTCTACTCATAATTTGTTTTGCAAAACCGCACAACTGACAGAAAAGGATCTACTGGTGTCTCTCTCTGTCATTATGATGGGAACCTTTGAAGCCAAGTTTCAATCTCGCAAACTTGTAAACATGTACTCATTATCTAAAAAATACACACATCTGTGCATGCATTCCGTGGGACCAAAAAGCACACGTGTCTGTTGTGCGGTCCACACAACATCATGAAGACTTGATGCTCTCTCATCTCTGGACACCAGCTGGGCACTGGCCTGTCGCTCGCAGTGGGCAAAATGGACTTATGCGCTAGACAAGACTGGACAAGACAAGACGGCCTCTCCTCTCCTTTGCTTTGCTCTCTTCTGCTCTTCTCTGCTCTTCTCTTTTCTCCTCGCCTCTACTCCTCTGCTCTTCTCTTTCCTCCTCTCCTCTCCTTTGCTCTCTTCTGCTCTTCTCCTCTCCTCTATCCTTTCCTCCTCTGTTCCTCTTCTCTTCTCTGCTCCTCTCCTCCTTTCCTCCTCTCTTCTCTTCTCTCTTCTCCTCTGTTCCTGTCTCTTCTTCTCTTCTCTCCACGGCTCCTCTTCTTTTCTCTCCTCTCTATTCTTCTCCTTTCTCCTCTCTTCCATCCTCTTCTCTTCTGTTCCTCTCTCTCTCCTCCCGTCTGTTCTTTCCTCTGCTCTGCGCTCACACACTCGTCTGTGCTCTCATCCCTTCCACCTTTCCTCGTCCTGTGTGATGTTCTATGATCTACGTTCTAAGCTCTCCTCTCCTCTCTCAACACACCCTCTTCCTCTCCTTTCTTCTTTTCTCCTCACAGACACTCCTCTCCTCCCTTCCTCTCCTCCTCCTCTCCCCCAAACATACTCCTCTACGCTTCCTTCCTCTCGCCACTTCTCTTCCCACACATACAGTACACTCCTCTGAAACACTCCTCTCTTCTCTTCCCTTACAAACAGGCTTTCACTCCCTTTCTCCTCTGCCCTCCTCTCTCTCTCCTCCACTTCCTCTCTCTCTCTCTCTCTCTCTCTCTCTCTCTCTCGGGGAGCCTTGCCCCCACTCTAGGCCGCTGGTGTGCCGGGGGGAATTCCACGTTAACTGCGTTAAGTCCAGCCTGTCATCACCTTGGTGACGGCACTCTCCGCATTGGCGGAAAATTAACTGCATTACCGGCGACTTCTACAACAATCTCCAGTTCATAATGGCCGGCATTCTGCGAGGCCTCTTACTTGATTTAGCCCACGAGGAAATTCACAGTGATGGCTGGACTAAAAGCCCTGAAGAAAAGTCAACAGACCAAGAAGCCAGAGTGACTTTCTCCTTCTCTCTCCCCTTTTCCCTTTCTCTTTCTCTCTTCCCAGATTCAACCTCTTACACCCCCCTCTCCACCACCCCCCCCCCCCCCCCCTCCCACACACACACACACACATACATACAAACCCACCCACACACAGCTTTATTTGACATTTCCCAAATATTTGATCAGTGAGCATTTGAAATAAGGCGTGATTCCTCTCTCTCTGGCAGACACACACTCCACCCGGCCCGGTTGGAATGCAGGTCTCCTTCTCCTGAGAAAGAGTCAAAGAAAAGCCCCATGCGTTTAAAAGATCATAAAAAACCTGGCATGCTTTTTTCTCTTGCCTTCCAAGGTAGGGAATGTGTGTGTGTATGCCTAAAAGGTGAGTCTAGCAGGAGTTCTTATGTACTTGCCTTTTATCAAGGTAATCTACCCGGTAGAATAATGTGTGTTTATGTGTGTGTGTGTGTGTGTGTGTGTGTGTGTGTGTGTGTGTGTGTGACTGTGAGTGTGTGTGTGTGTGTGTGAGTGTGTGTGTGTGTGCGTGTGTGTGTGTGTGTGTGTGTGTGTGTGTGTGTGTGTGTGTGTGTGTGTGTGTGAGTGCATGTGTGTGTGTGTGTGTGTGTGTCTGTGTACAGTATGTGCATGTGTGTGATTGTGAGCGTGTGTGTGTGTGTGTGTGTGTGTGTGTGTGCGCATGTACACGAGTTGGCCCCCAACCAAGAGTGGACACTTGCTGAAAGCGGACCTGACATGGCAGAACTGAGAAGCGATTAGCGTTGAGGTAGTGTTCACTTACGGCTGACGCCAGATCAATGCAGCTTTTCCACTTTATCAATTCATGACGTGAAACAACAACCGTGGAGAATTGTGCTTCCACCCGAAAAAAAGAGACAGACAAAAAAAAAAAAAAAAACTGTATGAACCAACCAGATATATCCACATTTTCCTTTTTTAATTCATATTCTGCCTTTTAAAGCAAATGGAAAAACTGCGATTGAACAGAAAAAAAAAAATGAAATACTGGATATGATCCAGGCCTTCAGAGTAATGGATGGTGATGTGTATTTTTTTCCCCTTCTTAACATTGTTCCTCCACAGCCACCACCTGATCCACAGAGCGACAGAGTGCCTCGCATTCCGGCATTACCCAAACCACTGCATTAGCTTGGTAGTCAGCCAACGCGCAAACACATTGCTCATGTACTCCTGCCATGAGCTGTGAGGGGGGTGTGTATCGGTGTATGTGTGTGTGTGTGTGTGTTGTGGGTGTGGGGAGGTGGGGAGTATGGGTGTGTGGAGGGGGGGGGGGGGTAACAGCTGGGTCTCTCCCATTAGACTACACAGGCAGACAACCTGGTGAATATGCAGAGGTTTGTCTAGGTGAATAGCGGCGAGCACTCTGCCCCCCGGCACACCCATCAACACCTGGGAAAATGTATCTCAAATGAGGGGCTTGTGCGCGCGAGCAGATGGGAGCATCCAGATCTATTAGCGGCGCATTACCTGCTAGTCTGTTTACAAACAGGAACAATGCAGGCCGCACTAATAACCCGCAATCAAACATGACAATTAATAACACACCGCCGATGTCTGCCTTAATTCCGCCCGTGGATGAAGAGAGAGTGTGAAAAAATGAGAGAGAAAGAGAGAGAGTGTGTGAGAAAGAGCAAAAGGAAGAGAGAATGAGAGAGAGATAGAGAGAGATAGAGTGAAAGAGAAAGAGAGAGGGGAAAATAGGCTTATTCTGTCAGCTCTAAAACTCCCTTCTTGTAACGAAGGCCAGGCTGGATTAGAACACGCAGTTTGCTAACCCCCCACTTCTGATCAGAGCCGAATCGGAGCCAGATGCGGCCCACATCCTCACCTGCCATCTAGGAGCCTCTCAGCAGAGGACACATCCCCTGCATGGTGTCTCTACTCAGCTAGACTCTCTCCTCAGCTGGGGAGCAACGTGTGCCTTTCCACTCCCCAAACCAGGCAGGCTGCCTGTGCCTGCTGGGGTGTCCACGACCATGGTAAACCTTGACAGGGACAACAAGGCCACCCATAGCATCTACTTCTTTGTAAATGTACATACTGTATTTATTCCTTCATTCTTATACATCACTTACTGACCTTACCTTATTTTTCTACTGTTTTGTTATGTTATGTTAGTGTTGAGTGCTGTACTTGAGTGCAAATTCCTTGTTTGTTACGCAAACCTGGCCAATAAAGCTGATTCTGATTCTGATTCTGATTCTGATTCTGAGGAGACCCACTGGACCTACGACACACCCGGGCCACACCTGGGACTGACCCGCACAGATGTCCGCTGCTCTCCAGACATAAAGAGTCAGCTTACTGTACGTGGATCAAGCCTGGTCCTAGACTAAAAGCCTTTTTTACAATTAAGATTTGCACTGAAGGACAAAACTTAAGCAATATATGGGGAACTGGACCAAAAGAAGGTTTATAAAGGTCTTCAGGCATGAAGGTAAGGCCTGTCTAGAAAAGTTATATTACTGTATATCACGGTTCAGTATTCAGGTTTTGCTTTTCAGGTTGACAGTGCCTTGCTGTGCTACTCTCCCTATTCTCAGAGTTTTGTTCTCTCCTGTACCTCTCCCTCCCTCTCTCTTTCTTTCTCTCTCTCCCTCTCTCTCTCTCTTTCTCTCTCTCTCTCCATCCAAAAGTCCAACTGTAACAACAGCGGTTTATAAACAAGCAGGGATTCCAGACGGCTGACCTCAGTGATGCGAGTCCGCCGCTGTGATACAAATATTTACTCTCTGTGTTTGGCACACCGTGCGCCCACAACCACCATCGCCAACACACACACACACACACACACACACACACACACACACACACACACACACACACACACACACACACACAGACACACTACCCTGTCTCTACTGCGCATCCCACCACTCCACCCAGCCATCAGCATACCTCTCTGACTGGGTTATGCTTTCACAAACACGCCTCACTGGACATCCCGACACACACACACACACACACACACACATACACTTCTGCACCCCTTACTGTCTTGCCCGGCGACGCATGTCCGATTATCGAAAGACATAAAAAGAAGGGATGAGAGGGATGAGAAGGTAAGAAACAAAGGGAAAGACGCACTGCAGGAAAAGTCAGCATATTGCAGAGAAGAGACATTAAAAAAATAAGCGGCATATCTTTGGACCTCAGCTTCCAGAGGGCAGTCCACTCTAGAACAAACACAGTGCACTCCAGAACAGACACAGTGCACTCTAGAACAGACCTAGTCCACTTTAGAAAAGACAGTTCACTCTAGAACAGACAAAGTGCACTCTAGAACAGACACAGTGCACTCTAGAACAGACCTAGTCCACTTTAGAACAGACAGTTCACTCTAGAATAGACACAGTTCACTCTAGAACAGACCTAGTCCACTTTAGAACAGACGGTTCATTCTAGAACAGACCTACTCCACTCTAGAACAGACCCAGGCCTGGGGCAAAGGATGACAAGATTGCTCCCTCCCTCCCTTATTCTTCTTTTACTCTCTCAATTCAACAATATTAAGGTTGCAAAAGACCGTGTTAGAACATGTGAAGCACAATGTAACTACAAAGTCACTGTTGTATTATGCATGTCATAAATATGCATTTACATTGTGTAATATTACATGACATGCATAAACCAGTGAATAGTGACAATATTATGTTGCATATTATATTCCCTTCCTCTCTCTAAATTCCTCCTCTTTAATCTCTCTTTGTCTCTCTGTTTCTATCTCTCTCTCTCTCTCTCTCTCTCTCTCTCTCTCTCTCTCTCTCTTCTCCCTCTTCATAGGGCCGTAGTGCTTTGACAGTGATCATCAGGCATAATCACAGCCCATCTGAGCCTGTGTGAACTGTGCTGGGCGCTGGGGGTAGCTAACGCTGCTAACTATGTATAGCCTCTGGTGATGGAACAACAGGCCCAGGCTAAGCACTCCGGGGGTCTGGGGACCCAATCAATGCACACACCACACACACACACACACACACACATCCATACGGTTCAGTCATATAGCACACCAACGCAGGGCACATCTCTGCATGCATGATACATGCCTCGCCGTGCCATCCTATGCCACACACACAGATGGCCCCTGCTGCTGAGCCCAGAGAGACGGGGGCACACACAGGGGGGTGTGGGGGAGGAGAGAGGGGTGGGGGGAGGGGAGAGAGTGGGGGGTGTGTGCAGGCAAGGCGGTGTGCTGACAGCCAGCTTCTGTTTGAGTGATCCTGAAGAGTGACACCTCCCTGTGCTGTGTGCATACATCTATGCTACACAAATACACATATAGACACACACAAGCACACACACACAGTAGAACAAAAAAAAAAAAAATGTTTAAACCTACACACACAAATGCACACACAATGAAGAAACGAAAATGTACACAACTAATACACATTCAAACACATTCAAAAGCAACACATAAAACACCATAAAAGACCCATCACTTGAATATCAGAGTGCAAGGTGTGATGAATGTGTGATTCAGCCAGCATAGGGATGTGTGACTCTGCTGCCTTCCATCTACGTCCACTGCCCCCCCCCCCCCCCCCCCCCACACACACACACTGCCCCCCCCCCCCCCCCATCACAGACCATCCCTCTCGCTTCATCTTCCCCACCACCATCATTATCAATTCCTCATCAGTCTCATCTAAACACATGCTACCAGCTGTACCTGATGTGTGTGCATGCATGCGTGTGTGTATGAGTGTGTGTGTGCTCACGTGTGTGTGTGTGTGTGTGTGTGTGTGTGTGTGTGTTATGGTTTGTAATGGTGTTGGTAGGTTTGAGGTTAAATCGGGGCACGCCGTGACACACACCCCCGACTCTGTCCAAGCACGCCGTCTGTCCACCTCACTGCCTCAGCGCCTCTGACTCTGTCTGTCTGTGAGAGAGGTGAGGGGTCGGAGGTCAAGGGTCATCTCCTCGCCTGCCTGAGGGGCACGCGGGGTCCACGGCACGGGTCAGCGGAGCAGTCCCATCTCTGAAATCTCATTTTACAGATGACCTGTGCGTCTGATGAATCACCCGCGCACAAGAGCAACACACACTAATTCCACGCACCGCACCCTGTGTTTGTATGTGTGTGTGTGTGTGTCTGTGTGCGTGCGTGTGTGTGTGTGTGTGTGCACGCGTGCATGTGTGTTTATGTGTGTGTGTGTGTGTGTGTGTGTGTGTGTGTGTGTGTGTGTGTGTGTGTTTGTGTGTGACAGAGCCCAGACGTTTATGGAAAGTTCACACCAAAACATTTCAGCCACGATTGCGAGGTTGCAGACACTTTTAAGAAATCGTAGTCGAAAGCCTCAGATCATGCATAAATTGCCTCCTAATCAACAACAACAAGTCATTATGTTTGAACTATTCAAAGATGCACTAAAGGCGGTGGCTGCCGTGCCACAGCCGGGCACTAGGTACAGTATGTACAGTAGCACGCTAGATCAGGGGAATCATTTACGACAGGCAAGGAGCCACAGTCATTGGCGGCGCAAGACAGAGGGAGAGCAACGTACAAAACCAAAGGTAAAAATATAAGAAATAAAAACATAATAACCCTACATTGGCCTAATTATGTGTGATGGTGTATCATTATCATTTTGTCTAAATTGGAACACGCCATGCAAAGCTGGTGTTCTACTGCAACAAGATGCTGTTTCTGTCATGCACTGTATATAAATATAACCGTAAAACAATCATTATGTACCTTTGGTTTTAATCTTAAAATCATAAAATCATAAAAACATAAAATGGCGATAGTAATCAGTATCTGATCTGAATTTTATTTCATCATTTTCTAATTCTGTGAGTTCAGTAGACTTTGTAGATGTAGTTGTAATATTGGAAACATAAACAAAGAAGATACAAAATAAAAAAAAAGATCATTATAAAACGTCTTTCCATCTTTTGTTCATGCCATTTTTTGGGTGGGATTTGACCTACATCACAACATGTGTAGAACAAGGGAAGGCTTTCGTGGCTCTGCAAGTCCACTGCCTACTGTATGTTATTTTGGATCAGTATGGCCTGTGCTTACACAACTGGGTAAAAAAAAAGAGATAAAAACAAAACAAAGGAAAACAAAAAAACTCTTTCTTTCTCAATCTGATGAAAAGGAGCCAGATTATGAAGCAAATTGAGACACTTTGGAATAATAAATGTCCGATGGCGAAGCAGATTAGCGCACTGGGGCCTTTCATCTGAGCACGAGCACTGGGTGCTCTGCCAGGCCAGATCAAACGCTCGCCTATCAGAGGACTCGGAGAGGATGCGAGTTCAGTGATGTGGCGACAGGCGTTAGGGGCCCTCCGCTCCCTGTTCCTCCCTACAGAAAATTCTTTTTAATCTCTCTCTCTCTCTCTTTCTCTTCTCTCTCCCCCTCTATTGCACTCTTTCTTTCTCTCTCTCTCTCTGTTCCACTCTCGGTGGCGCTCGGGCGACGGAAGGGGCAACACATGGTCGCGCACACGCCATTTGTGTTACTTTGTTGAATTATTGCGCGCGGCGCTCGTGTTTCACCGAGCAGACGGGGAACAAAGGCACTGAAATGTACCCCTCATTGATCTCCGTATTGAGAACATCTGCCCAAGCCAGCACCAGGGTGGCAGGGAGAGAGGGGCTCCGTGCATATTAAGCTGCCAAAGCCCGCCCGCTCGCTCGCTCAGAGACGGAGTGTGGAGCAGGGAAAGGCACGCAGGTGAAGAGCGGAGCTTTCAAGGCCTTGCCCCCGCTGCCAGTGTCTCTCTCTCTCACACACACACAGACACACACACACACAGACACACACACACACACACACACACACACACACACACACACATACAGACACGCACACACAGACAAGATGCTTTTTAAGAGCCACGCTTGTGATAAAAGGGCACACGCTAACTAACACATTCACTCTCCACAGTCAAACGTCGTCTGCTATGCAGCGCTCGCGTGCGCGGTGACGACGGCTTTGTGAGCTTTTTAGACTCAGACCTCGCGTGCTGCGTGCAGCGTTAGACAAATGAGTTCTCGTTCGCGTCTGATAGCCCACCGTGTCAGATCGGCTGTGCGTCACCATGGCGCCGCGCCAGCTCTGCACAGTGACACAGGACAACGACAAGGTGCGGAAATCTAATAAGATGCACAAGGAGAACACCCACTCTCTCTCTCTCTCTCCCTCTCTCTCTCTCTCTCTCTCTCTCTCTCTTTCACTCTCTCTCTCTCTCTCTCTCTTTCACTCACTCTCTCTCTCTCTCTCTCACTCTCTCTGGCACTCTGTTCCCACACAGAGAGTCCTGGCTCCCTTTGACTGGCATTGTTTGGACGTGGTCGGCGTACCAGGCATTTGGCAAACGCCCCCCGTGCCACCGGTGAGCGGCGTGAGGCAAAGCGGCGGGCTGACGGATTGAGCCATGAGCTGTCAGCCGTGGCCGCGGAGACCGGAGAGCGCCGTGTGAAATTCATCTGGATGCTCAGTAAACACTTGGCACTGTAATCAGAGCCACATGTGTGCGTATAGGAGCCGCGACTGCTTTGCGCTCACCACCGGTATGTATAGGAAACTGTCAGTCTGATCAAAACCTTTGTCTCAAAGCGGTCGGGGTATGAAACTGATACAGCGTCAGGATTACTTTATGGTAAATATTTAAATTTGAGCCGCACATCTATTAGAATAGGTCCGCGAGTTCAAACAGAATGGCCTTTGATCGCGGCGCCTTCCTGTTATGAAGTTTAAAATTGGACATTTATTTATTAGAATTATACCACATCCATACCACCTGGTAAAGGACATAATCAGGGTCGTTTTAACAATTCCGCGCTGTGATCAACCGAACGGTATCGCTATATCTGTAGTATTTCACTAAATCCTCCACATATGCCTATGATATTCATTTAAACCCCTCTCTCTCTGAAAGCCTATCGATGCTTCCACTCAGGGCTAATTCAAACCAGACCTTGCAGCCTCCTTGCAACTAGCTAGCTGGTTACTGATTTTCATACAAGTCCTCTACATTTGCATCTCACATCATCAACCTGATGATCTGAGGCACACACGCACACACGCACACACACGCACGCACAAACACACACACACACACACACACACACACACACACACACACACACCGCACACCGCACACACATGCATCACGTCTCTGGGATTCTAAATCTGCAGCAGTTCCTCCGTAGGGAGCGAGTGCAGGAGTGTCGGTGCGCGGGGAGAGTGCTAATCCATTCGGTTTCATCCAGGCCCTGACAGGATTGAAGTGACTGAAGACTGCCTGCCATGTCACCCCTAATCAGCCCAGGAGGCATCGGCAGGGGGAAGCGCGCGTGGAGGCCTACCGTACTGTACTGCACTGCCCGGCTTCCTACGGGCCTTCTGCACGCTGTGGCAACAAGCCTTCTCTCTAGCACCTCCTCGGGGGACGTAGAGTCCATTTTCCTAATGTACGAGCGAACAACACGTGCTGGTCAGATGATACACACTTTCACCAGAGTGTTGGAGAAAGGTGAAACTAAAAGTGTCCTCTGTAAATGGTTTACAAGTCCAAGCGAAACCAAAAACAAAGCTGTTGACAAGGTGAGTGATTTTATTTATTTATCTATTTATTTATTCACTTGTTTATTCATTTGAAGGCCCACACATTTCAATACTTCATGAGAGTATTTCCTTTCCGCTCGTTTCCCGCCGGTCAGTACCTGAGCGTCCGGGAGGTGGGCGATGGGTGAGGGGTGGGGGGGAGGGGGGGTGGGAGCTGAGCGGCCGTGCGTAGGCGGGCACGGCGATGATGAACCTCCCCCATGCCGCTCATCAGCCCAGATGTTCCCCCGCCCCACAGGATGTGCTGTATCTGCCCGGGATCGCGCGCTGAAACCCTCCCAGGGTTTATGGCCTGAAAGAAGCTGTGCCATAACAGTTTACCATTATACGGAGGAGGAGAGTAAACTCTCCCCGCGGCCCGGGCCGAGGCTTGTGCGATTCTCAGCAGGGCCCTTCCTGTCCGTTAATTCAGCGTTCTGTAAACTCCCTTTCCCTCAGGAGACAGGTGGGCCTTTGTGAAGTTGTTAGGAGTCCTGTCTCTACTCTCTCTCTCTCTCTCTCTCTCTCCCTCTCTCTCTCTCTCCGTCTCCCAGTGGCCTGTCTCTCTCCCTCTCTCTCGGTGGGATCCCCTGACAGGCCTAAGTGGTATAATCCAGAGACAGATGACTCTAAATGAGCTACTAAGGGCCGGGGAAGTTAACGCTGCGCAGGGCCTCACCTATGCACTGCCCTCGCCCACCCACAGACACATCCGTCTCCTCGCTCTCTCTGGAGGACTAATGGGGGAGGAAGGGCCTACACACACACACGTGCACACACACACACACACACACCTGTTGATGACTTCACAATGACAAACACACACATTCAGAGAGACAGGGAGAGAGAGAATGAGATAGACAGAAAGACAGATAAATAGATAGACAGATAAATAAATAGATAGATAGATAGATAGATAGATAGTGTTTTGTTGTGTGGAGAGAGAGCAATAGATAGATACAGTAGATAGATAGATACATGTAGATAGATAGAAAGATAAACAGACATGTAGTGATATCTACTGTAGATAGATAGTGTTTCCTTTCTTCTCCCTGCTCCTCTTTCACGTTTGCTTGTCTCCGCCGGTGCGGTGCGGTGCGGTGCGCGGCTTATAAAATACTTAGAGCGGCTCCATTATGCCAGCCCTCTCGAATCCCACGGACATTTCACTCCTCCGCTTAGAGTCAAAGCACCAACTGCTCCCTGCCAGGGCTTGTATCATTCAAATGCGGAGATCACGTCTTTTCTTGAGGTACCGCTGGCGTGCCGAAGATGCTTGCCCTGTCACAGCACGTTCGCGTCTTTACCTATGCAGCCGACGGCGTGGTCGGAAAAAAAACACCAACCGTGATTCACTTAAGGAGCGGAGAAAAGGAGAAAAGATGTTATATGTTTAAGCACGCAGATGCTGCGGGGATCAACAATGCTAATGTACTGTACTGTATGTCATGTGTTGTGTGTCTTTAGAGCCTAGATTCAGACCCAGGAAACGTGTAGGTGAGTGGTTTAGTAAGCATTCTTTATAACAACAACACGCTTCATTAGCCTATCAGGAAACATGTAGGTGAGTTTAGTACGCATTCTTTATAACAACAACACGCTTCATTAGCCTATCAGGAAACGTGTAGGTGAGTGGTTTATTACGCATTCTTTATAACAACAACACGCCTCATTGGCCTATCTGTTGTTTTACTATGGGAAAGTGTTGAAGGCCAGGTGAAGGTTCCTTGTCTGCTGTGAATGCTGACAGACTGGAAGTGGACGAGAGTGTGGATTCACGACCTGAGCGATCTGCTGAAACATTTACTCCTGCAGATGTTTTCCAGCTCTTGTGGGGGGTGGGGGGGGGGGGGGGGGGGAGTTAATACCACTATAGAGTGATTTAGGGAAATCACATCTGTCGGTTGGATCACCGCTATAACTCAAACACGGGCCTGTTGGCTCACGCCGGTCATTCTGTACTCCCAGGGTTCTTGTCAGATGAGTGTGGGTCAAAGTTCATCACATCATCAGTTTCCTGAGCTATATTAGAGCGGGGGTGAAGAGGAATAACGCTGGGGCTGCGGTTTACATCCACCCCGTGAGGTCTGCATAAAAATAGATCCTGTACATTTCTGCGACTCTCGCTCAAAGGGGGGGGGACACGACAGGCCTTCGTTCAGTCCGCCGATATCTCAGTGTCCTCACCGTGCACGTGTGCCTTTTAGCCGTGGCGGGTGGTTTTGTGTCAGTCTCACGTTTGTTTAGATTGCTGCTACTTCAGAGAGAGAAAAAGAGAGAGAGAGAGAGAGAGAGAGAGAGAGAGAGAGAGAGAGAGAGAGAGAGAGAGAGAGAGAGAGAGAGAGAGAGAGAGAGAACCCTTCAGGGCGGATCCTGGGCACAGCCAGGCCCTCCTGTCTCCTGTCTCACACCGCTCCTCTTCCGCCCATCTCGGGGAAGTGGTTTCTTTTCATCCGAGCGTCTGCTCTCGTCTGGCGCGGCTCTGCTCCGCTCTGCTCGGCGCGGCGGCGCAACACGAGCACATGGCTCATGCATTAATCAGCAGAGTGGTGATCTCAGGTTGTCTCCGGCGTCACGCCTCCGGTGACGCTAACCGTGCCATTATGCAGCCAGAGCTGCCCGTCACCGCTAAGCAAATATGAAGCGCCGGCCACTTTGTGTCAGACTTTCTTACGTTCAACCAGGGCCCGAGTAAAAGAAAAGGAATTTGTGCCATCTGTAAGGCTTTTTTACGGTCCAAAAACATCTAGGTTGCTGCAATCTGTTCCACTCCCTTTTTTTTCTGAATAATTAACCGTTACATGTACACCTTAGAGCAAGGAGGATTTTTTTCCCTTTTTTGCCTCCTTAACACAGAAGATTGATGAACCCCGCAAATATAAGTTATTAATGATGATAAATTCAATCTTTCAGCCTTAATTCAACCTCGTGTCCGGCAAAGGCGGAACCAGTGACAAATGTAAATTGTGGCAAGCATGCTTCTCATACTTTCGCAAAGGAGGTTGGGTCGGGGGGTTTTATAAAAAAAAAAAAAAAAAAAAAAAGACAGAAGGATTGTGCAGGGTTGCGATTCACCACACTTAGGTATTCAGATCCACTAACGTGCATTTTGAACGCGCCCAGCGCAGGGCCTGGGCTCCAGTGGGAAATACAAGGCTGATTGATGTAAAATTGGTTCAAAGCATGTCCTGTGATTATTCAGACGTAGACTCAGGTCCGATATATAATCTGCATTAGCACGCCATCTGCATCCCCCCTGTCCCTCCACATATCCAGTTATTCTCTTTAACATAAGCAACTTTTTATTTATTATTTTTTTTCTTTGAAAAAGGGGAACCAAACGGAGACGCAAATTGCAAATCACTGTCGTCACTGCTGCATATATTTGGTGTTAATTTACGGTGACTCACTGAGGATGCTCAGGCACGTACGCCAGTAATGCTCGACAGCCTGTGTTTCTATCTTCCACCATGGTAGGTGCATAGGTACATCTAAACTCTGGAGCAAATGTCCCCACCTCACTTAGCCCACCACCCCACACACACAATCTCACACACACACACACGTCCCCCATCTCCATCACGACAACCACGTACACTGCCCACCACCAGGGAATGCCCCTCTCTTCATCTTCCTAATGGACATTCCTTTACAAACGTCGGCAGTCTACCTGACTGCAATCCTTTAAAGTTTAATTCACTCTACATTTAGCAAGGTCATAAATACCATATTAGGTAGCAGCCGCATGTTTTATACGGTCCCTACGGTGGTGCTTTTGTTTTAATGAAGCCATTTGCAACTTATGAGCAAAAAAAGGGGAGAGAGAGAGAGAAAGGGAGAGAGAGAGTCGCATATTGGATGCGATAGATCCGTCAAACCTATTCCCACATTGTGTTTTATACATGGGGCGGAATAAAATGAAAGGGATTCTGCCCATCCACAGAGTGCTTCTGCTTGGCTCCACACCACTTTCATGGGAAGGTGCTGCTGTTTACATTACTGTGGCAAAAGAAACACGAGACTTCTGCGGATTACAACTGACACATGTGTACGGAATGAATTAATACTGTACAGAGGACACAAGAAACGTATAGGGACCTACTGTAGTATGTCTTGCAGGCCAGACACCTTGCAGGATAGACATCTACTGTATCTGCTGTGATATGTTTACATGATAGCACTGGGATTCTTTATGTGTTGAAGTTCATTGTGATTTTGTGAAACAGGTGCTAATATGAGACAGTCCACCCAAAAATTACAAAATTATACATTTTCAGTACATAATTGATATTCTATATTAGCAAAATAATAGGACAGATTGTTTTATAGTACCTTACCCTACCTGCAAATAAGCTTGAATGTTTGTTTTGCTGTTGGCAGCAGTTTCAACATGCAAATATTTAGTGAACCAGGTGTGTGATAGAATTTGCCATAAACAGCGACATTTTGATCATTTCTATTGTGCGATGGGTAAATTCCACCCAAATGTGCATCGTGAGTGGCGCTCCGCCTCACATCATAAGGCAAGGGCCTCAGACCCTCGTGGTCTCTCCGCAACTGATGCCGCCTCGGCTTTGTCAACATGTTTTGTCTTGGGGGAACAGGCCAGGACACTGAGTGGTACATCTGGTTCATCTGCAGTTCACTGGCTGGCCGTGTGTGCCCATGTGTATCTGTGTGTGTGTGTGTATTTGTGTGTGTTTGTGTGTTTGAGCACACACATGCCTCAGAGGACTGTCATGGCCCTGATTGAAGATCAGGTGCAGCCTTGGATGCCAGCGACCGCTCACCCTCCCCTCCGCTCTCGTCCCCTCTCTCCTCTCCGCTCTGCTCCACTCCGCTCCTCGCCGCCCCTCCCCTCCAGTCTCGGATGTCAGAGCGGACCAGCGCTCCCCCAGTGCAGTGGGGATCAACAGAGGGACGCGCTCAAAAAACTACAGCCATTTAAACAGCAGCGCCAGGGGTTCAAGCTGGTGTCAGGACCACGGAGGATGAGGTGAGAAGCGCCGCCTCGTCCTGATGCAGGTTTAGGCCCCCATGATCACATGCTCAGTTTAATTGCTTTAGAATGATGAAATTATCTTCCCCTGTTACAGGACAATTTTGTAATTTCATGGTAAAACTGTGAAATTAATAATCATTTAGAAAATCTAATTTGCATATTTCTTGATATTCTCCTACTTTACATAGACACAGATTCATCTTTAGCATTTGCACAGAGCTACAATATAGACATAAGATATTTGCAGAGCCATGGCCTAAGGCCTTGTTTGTTCCCTAACATACCAAATACACTTTAAGTGATATTCTGAGGGAGATGAAAAAAGGTTCAATGTAATACTCCATACCTGTTTGTCTTGGAGCAGAGGACTGAAAAACCTGAACTATTTGACAGTGTGTATCTTGGCAAGGTAACCTAAGAATTTATGTGGTTTTAACAACATGCAATACGCAGTTATGGCGTTTTTTGACTATAATAGTAAAGATAGTTTCAATGACTCATGACAGCACAATAAAAGTGCATCACACTTTAACATTTTAACTGCCACTTTTACTCAATTTTTTTTACGACTAAATTCAGTTCCATGGACGCCTAAATCACTCGGCAACCGCTTGAGAAATGCAGATGGGATTAATTATGCATGCCATCTAATGGAAAGAGTTTGGTCGGTCACAGGCGCTCCAGAAACTCAAGCCATTGTGCAATGGGAAAAAAAAAAAATCGTATTCTTGATGAAAAGGTTATTAATGGGATTCCCCAGAGCTTGGAGGCTGTGAGTGCAATGCCAGGTCCTCTCTGGAGTGGCTGATGAATGATCTGGTCACTCGTGCCTTCTCAGGGCTTGTTTAAGGCGGCAGTCGGAGACTCTGTCAACGTTGGCCAGCAGACGCCAGCTCGTAGACGCGCGGGGCTAAGGCTCGCCATCGCTGATCCTGATTGGGATCTGAGAAGTGCAGGAGCTGATCTCCACACGAGAGTGAAAGAGAGAAAGAGAAAATGAGAGAACGAGAGAGAGAGAGAGAGAGCGAGCGCTGAAAGGGGTGGGATGTGCAATACGATAGCGGTTGGCCCGTGTTCAGGAAACGTCCTTGTCGCACCACAATAGAGCGTCAACACCTAAAGCACTTGGATCGTGTTGAGGAGTTAGTGACGGTAATAACGTCAAGCGTAAAAGCCAGGGCGCCCCTCACCCACAGACGCTCTCATTATGCATCTCCCTATCTGGAAGTTGGCCAAACACCACAAAGATGCACTCAATCCTAAAGTCTGAAGTGATTTTGTCAAACTAGACAAGAGTCTGTGAAGTTCTGAAGTTAGCGAGCAATGCTGCACTGTTATATTTCAATATTAATTAATAGACCTTCAAAGCTCCATAACAGGTAGAGCGTGAAAGCATGCATTCGCTCTGATCTTTATTGTTTTTAAGATATGAACAGACACTATTTCCCATTATTTTTGTTCTTCTTTTAAAGAGAAGCGCCCTCAAAATATCAGATCATTAACTTTGTCATTGAATATGCAAAAGACAAAAACCAAACGAATGCAAATGCACATGGATCAAAAGTGCCATCTTACTCTGAAGGCGAGGGAACCCAACCAAACCCATCTTTCCATCTTTTGTGTGTGTGTGTGTGTGTGTGTGTGTGTGTGTGTGTGTGTGTGTGTGTGTGTGTGTGTGTGCGCTTTGTTTATTTCAAGATTTTTCCCCTCTTGTGCACATCTTGCATCAAAAGAAGTACAGTGCTTTAAACAGCACGACACTAGGATGTCACTTTCTTTTGTTCGCTTAATATCCCTGGAAAATCTGGTTAAAATTGACAAAACTGCAGTGAGCCCTTTCTCCTGCCGGCCGTTGAGCTTCTGCGCACACTGCTTTCCCAGCTGTTTCGCTCACAGGAAGGGGCTGTGAACGCGGGGGGGGTAGGGGGAGAGAGGAGGGAGAAAAACTGCTGCGTTCAACTCAAGTGTAAACATAACAAATGTAGAACAAAGAGATAAGAGAAAACTTGGAGAATTGAACCCAAAGAAGAGGAGGAGGAGGAGGAGGACGAGGAGGAGGAGGGATGGGGGGGTGTTTGAAAGCATATCTCAGAAAAATGTCAGGAAGAAAAGCACTTTATGTATGGGCATATCCCATCTTCGCTCGTCATATTTACTATGATAAGATCACTGAGATACAAAGAGAGGATGCAAAGAGGATGAGAAGTGCATGGAAAAGAACACAGCACTTTAGCACACAGAGAAACTCGCTCCGGCTCACTGACTCTCGGGGTCAGACGGCGGCGCTAACCTCTCGTGATGAATTGAGTCGCCAGACATTTGTGATGTGACTGAACGACATGCCATGGCGTCGGATAGGTGAACAGAGAAAGACAGAGGGATGGAGACAGAAAGCTAGAGAGAGGGAAAGGATAAAAAGAGAGACAGAGAGAGAGAGAGAGAGATAGAGAGAGAGAGAGAGAGAGAGAGAGAGAGGACATCTGCTGTCAGGTACTGCAGGCAGTTCACCCCATGATATTAGTCCTGGTCAACAGCCAACCACGGCAGCTGTCCAGCCAGCGCAACCTATAAAAATCTCCCGACTCATAAACAATAATACTCAGGCAAATGGCGAGCAATGACGGACGTGGCCCACACAAATACCTCCAAGGTCATCGCCTGCAGTCCCAGCATGCTCGGCCTGGTAATTGTCTCTCTCTTGACAACTCTTCCGTGAAAGCATCCGACAAGACAAGGCAGGGGTGGGGGAGGTGAGGAGGAAGAAGGAGGGGTGGCTGAGGGCGTGTGTGTGTGCGTGCGTACGTCTGTGTGTGTGTGTGTGTGCGTGTGTGTGTGTGTGTGTGTGACAACGTGCGACGAAGGCCACCTTTCGCCCTGAGTCGTCTCGCTGAGGCCTAACGCGATGTGACGGGCCGAGCGGGCCGTCGCAGGTTTTTAAATAAATGATTCAAGCGTCGCAGCGAGGGAGCGCGGAGTTAATGCCGTCTCACTCTCCCGCCCGTCTTCAAACTTTGACTTCCTCTCCCGCTCCACTCCGTCCCCAAGGGGTGGACAAATGGACAGGGTTGCACCTTCTCCATTATCGGCTGGGATGGGGGGTGGGGGGGCTAGGTGACATCAGGGACTATAATCTCCAGTCCAAATACAAAATGTCTCTTTTTGCCCTTTTTGATTTTATTATTGCTTGTTTTGGCGAGGGCCAGGGCAGGGGTGGAGCAGATTCAAGAGGAGAGGTGGGGGAGGGTTGGTTGTCGTGAAGCTTTAGGTGCACCGCCAGTACTCTGAGATCTCTCTCTCACTCTCTCTCTCTCTCTGAGTGGTCTAATGTGAATTTAATGACCTGCTGTGGCACAAATGACAAGCACACAAGGTGAAGGTGACAATCCCGTCCCCGGTTATGCGATCTTTGTTTTTCAGTCCTTGTACTTGTCTCTTGGAAAAAAAAAGAGAAGAGAAGAGAAGAGGGACACTTAGGTGTCATAATTCTATTATCAATAATGCAAGAAGTGAAGGGAGCCACCATCACGGACACCTAGCGAGCTTTCCAAAGAGCTGCACATTCACTAGATACCTAGATATTTAGAGCTGCATGTTGGTTTACATTGCTGCCTCAATAATTTATACATTAGATTTTGTTGCAAAATAAAATCATAACTAATGTTTCTTTTGTTTAATTCATAA
>NC_085016.1:6505128-6520128 GCF_963854185.1 Sardina pilchardus
CAAGGATCATTTCAACACCGTTTCGTAATTAACAAACTATGTTTATTTAATGTCATTTAATGTGCCGCGCGCATACATTCGGTTAACTAGTTGTGTATAATTATTACTAATTAATTGCTGCATAAATACTAATTACCTCACACTGGGCTTTGAATTAATACGAACGGGTAAACATATAAATAACTATTATCAATTATGTTTTCTTAATTAAGATCTCTGGTCATATTGTTGTGGTATATTGTGTACTTAAGGAATATTAATTACATGGGAAAGGGCACTAGCATTCAGAAGCAATGATTGGTGAATGAGATAAATAATAGTAATAATATTAAGAATAATCGCTTACATTTTTCACTGCCCAACCTGTGAGAAAGCATATTGGATTAATAGAGCCACTGACTGTTTGGTCATAGATCACAGAGAAGAAATATGAACATCCGAGTCTTCACAAATCCAGCGTGATTAACCTTGTCAGATGAAGTGTCACGAATCAGGCAGATAATGAAATCCTTATGGAAGGACAGTGTGTGAGAGAACGAGGAAGAAAATATGAAAAGTAGAATTGCATTTTTTTTTTACCCCTCCCTAATGTCAAGGACAAACCTGAAATTGTTGGCAATCACGTTTTATTCACAAAGGCATATTTAATGATGTCCTCTGGATTTCCGCTCAAACTGGACGAGGCCTCTCTCTCTCTCTCTCATATGGCGCTGGTTAGACGAGAATGAAAAGTACCACTCCTATCTGGAACATGCAAGTGAGTGATGAATGTCCTCACTTATCAATTTTGTGTGTGATATATGAGATGAGGCTAATAATCAACGTTTAGCTCTACCATATGCTGGAGCAGGCCTGCCAAGCGCCGAGGTGCACGGACTCACTGGCGCGATGGCAGCACAGAGGTAGGGTCTCTGTGGCAGGCAAACCCAACAACAGATAAGCTCCGGTACCAGCTGACGTCCTGATCACAGACAGTGACCTCCACAGAGGAACTGCAACCTTCACAACGGAACCAGAGGGTTCCATACTAGCAGCACCAAGAGCAATACACCAGAATTATCACCAGAACTGGAACCGAAGCCAGTGGATGTGGTTTTAACACAGGTGATGAAGGGAAAGAAATGATCAATGATCAATGTTTTCTCAAAAAAACAATCCATGATTAATTTGATTGTATCTGTGTGTGTGCCTGGTTGTTTATTTCTTCAGTCAAATATGTTAATTAAAACATTTATTTTGTTGAACAAATGTACCAGCTGGATTTAACACAAGCAAGAAAACTAAATGTTTTTAAAAATGCCACATTTGTATGAATGGCAAATATGTCTGTATGATGGCAAAAATATGAGGACTGGAAAAGTTCAAGTCTTTCTGCTAAACTGCACACTGATTAAGATGAAGTGTATGAATAACATAACAAAAAGGAAACATTACACAGAAGAATTCACAAAGTTAATAACACAAGTTTTCAATTTAAATGCATTGCAGTACTGTAATACTTGCCCACCAACTGTAATATGTTGAGAAATTATGTCTCTGAAAATGTGAATAGCTGTAATTGTTGTTCTTGGTAACTACTAAAATGAAGGAACCTCACAACCGATGCATATTATTATTAGTATTATCAACCAATGAAGGTTAAAATCTACACATCCCAATGTCCCAAGAGGCACTAAAAATACACGCTGCAATCATCATGGCAATGCCATTTGAAAACCATACACATTCTGTGTGCCGCCCGCTAGCTTGTGAAACATAACTCATGCCCTTCAAACGTACTGGCTGTCTGCAGTTATTTAGATATGGTCCCAAAAGCAAAACTCTTGCCAGCCATTCACCACCAGTAGCATTAGAAGATTGGTTTTGTAAACCGCTGACAAAATGTCTCTTGGACATTCGCGGGAGTAGGTAAACAAAACAGCTGGCTGCGGGTGCCAAGCCTGGGCCCAGAGCAAGCATCTTCATTCGACTATTGCCAACAGTTAGGGGGAAATTTCAAACAGTTTGGACAGCATGGCTGGTGTGCGCGAAAAGCTGGCACAAACACACAAATTGGAGGAGGATTTTTAGTTCTGTGCGGCTACTGAATTGAATTCTTCTGTTCCTGAGAGCTCTGTGCCAAATGTGCTTGCATGCTATCGGAAGGCACAGTGTGACAAATGCCATAAAGCCACTCTAAAGGTTCAATGGAGGAAATTTATCGACATATTTATTAATAAATAATAAAATAAAAAAAACATAACAAATAAAGATGTCAGCCAGTGTAGTGGCACAGGATTATCTGCAGGATGACAGAAAAAGAAACTGAAAAAAAAATCATTTAAAAGTAGGAAACTGACGTGTCCGTGTGAATCAATTTTTATATGTCGAATAATAATAAGTGGTGTCCCACACACTGGCTCGCCGGCTTTTTCTGGACATGGCGGGATTCGTCGGACTCAGGAGGGTGTGTGTTTTGTGGTCTCTCGCTCGGCATTCGGAGGCCAGGGGTTTACTCGTACGGAGGAAAACAACGGGGCCACTTGACAGTCTATTGCTCGTCTGTCCCCCTGAAGAGCGGTCGTCCTTTTCAAAAGCAAGACCTCGTTTTCGGGATTGGCAAACACTTCACCCCAGTCAAACATGCACCTCGCCCGGCTTCCACGGAGTGATTTGACTCCGTTTGATGTCTCCCTTCAGTTTAAGGGCTGCTTGGACAATTATCATTAACTTTGCATCTGAGAGCGAACAATCAACGCAAAGCCCATCAAAGACAAATTCTCTTTTTTTTTACGCCTCCTTTTCTGAATAAATACCTCCTGAGCAGAGCTGTTTGATCTGCTCTGAGGTCTCTCTCTCTTTCTCTCTCCCTCTCTCTCTTTCTCACTCTCTCTTTTTGTGTGGCACCACCAATGAACCTCAGATGGAGAGGAAGTGTTGACTTTGAAAGAGGGCTCGTAATTTCGGGCAGGTTGAAACTTTGGCACGTCGTGTTACACAAAGCCGCAAAGGCGGCAACAGCAGCAGCAGCAGCAGCAGAGAAAGTGAGAGAAAGAAAGAGAGAGTGAGAGAGAGAGGAAGAGAGAGAGGTGCCGCCGGCGGCGGATCGTCTGGTCTGCACTCACCGTCGGCTCACCGAGGAGCGAGGAGGGTCTCAACCATCATCTGCCGAAGCTGACACGTGTGACGGAGGAAACAGGAAGCAATGGAAAACACATGTTCCATTTCACACGCTATTTACCTTCCAAGTCCTGATCAGAGCCTACAAAAAAAATATATATATTATACATATATAAAAAAAGACCTAAAAATGTGAAAGGTACACAGAGAAAAAGATCACAGGAAGGAGGAAACCTTCACAATTTCAGCTTTTGATGAAAGTGATCGCTCAAGATCTCTCAAGGTATTTCAAAAACAGTGATTCAGTTCCATCTCAATCAGGAGTCAAACACACTGAGACAGTTTCATCTGTGAATTGGCCACGATGACATACGTAAAGGGACTTTTTAGATGATGTTGGTTTGTTTACTGATTTCAGACCGGGAGTAGACATGGCCACTCATCTTAATCCCCCATCAAAGTGTCCTTTTGTTCTCTGTGACAGAAAAAGCCCCCATCTTCCCCAGCGGTTGAAAAGTTTCAACTGTTTGTGCCTGAAAAACATGTCCGTTTAAGATAAGTGCAACTTCTTCAACCAGAGAGAGAGAAAGAGGGTGTGTATGTGTGTGTGTGTGTGTGTGTGTGTGTGTGTGTGTGTGTGTGTGTGTGTGTGTGTGTGTGCTCACGCACGTCTGTGTCACATGCACATCACTTTGAAGCAGTAAATTAACAAGAGAGGAGACCAGCGTGCTGGTTCCACAGAAAGAGAGAGGGGGGAGGAGAGAGAGAGAGAGAGAGAGAGAGAGAGAGAGAGAGAGAGAGAAGGAATGACCTCTTTCTAATGGTGCATTGAGAATGTCATCTATCTGCTCCATCTAATTATGTGTATGGTGCAGTTTGAAAAGTGTCTCTGGGCTGTTTAGGAATGAAAGGAACATTTAAATGTAGAGCGCTTTGAAAATTACAGATCCTTCAAAATACTTTTTCCACAGACACTGGGCTTTCTTTCTTTTTTTTTCTGACTCATGCCGTCCACTCCATTCAACTCGTTACGATAATTTCATGCCAAGAGAACAACTCCAGTCGGACAAGTTGAGTTTGAGAGGAGGGAAGGAAAAAAGAAGAACATTTTTTTTCCCTCTCTCTCTCTCTCTCTCTCTCTCTCTCTCTCTCTCTCTCTCTCTCTCTCTCTCTCTCTCTCTCTCTGTCCTCATTCTTGACATAAACAGGGCCTGATTTTTGCATGAGACACAAGCAGAAATATTAAAATCTGGAACAGAAACACCCTTGTCCTAAAAATACAGCTCTGGCCTTGTTGCTGGCGTCGCTGTTGCTGTTGACATAGTTCTTTGATTTGGTCATTGTGTTCAGGGAAGGGGCCTGCGAGGGCCAGTCCTCCAGTGAAAGGGCATTCGCATGAAACTGGTGTCAGCATGGAGGGGAGGACACACACACACACACACACACACACACACACACACACACACACACATACTTCCCGCCTTTTGTGAGGGCGCAAGATGGGAGTGGGAAGTTAGGACATGTTATTTCCATTCGCTTCCTCTGCCTACTGTGCTGATCGATGGGGAGGGGAGGGGGTGTGTTTGAGTGTGTGTGCGGGGGGGGTCACCCAATGAATTACAGTCAGTTCTGTCTGAGAATACACATTCAGGAAAGATAGCACATGGGGTCAGACATGGAGTGTTTGTATGTGTGTGTGTGTGTGTGTGTGTGTGTGTGTGCATGCATGTGCACGACTGTGCGTGTGTCTGTGCGTATGTGTCTGTGTGTGTATATGTATGTGTGTGTGTCTCTGTGTGTGTGTGTGTGTGTGTGTGTGTGTGTGTGTGTGTGTGTGTGTGTGTGTGTGTGTGTGTGTGTGTGTGTGCGTGCGTGTGTGTGGAGGGGGTAATGGATGATGAGCACCACTGAAATGAATGAAGAACTAAAGAAAAGAGTTTTGGCTGAAAATGAGAAATGAAACTGGATTGGATGGGAATGTAGATTTCATAGAATGGCACCACAACAAGTCAGCATGTGTCAATATAGCCTCCAGATATGCAATGTTTACTGATAAGATATTCATTCCATATACTGTGTGTGTGTGTGTGTGTGTGTGTGTGTGTGTGTGTGTCTAAACTCGTATTCATACACGGTCATGCAAAATGTGCTTTTGCGAAGGGCACTGATAGCTTACAATAAAAAGCCTACAATAGGGGCAAAAAAAGATAACTCTGGCACAGAGGTTAACATTAGATTGCTATCTGTAGCAATTTAGACATGCGGCATTGTCAAAGGGCAACCCGGACGAAATCCTTAACAATGCACATTTTTATAACTGAGGACGAAGCATACCATCACTGTACACCCCCCACCCCCCCTCTCTCTGTCTTCACGAACTTAACTTCCTCGCTGCTTCTTCCAGTCAAAAATGATTTGTATTCACAATCCCCTTCCTGTGAGCGCCTTTTGGCTTTCTAATTATTATTTGATTGCTCATTAGGCATTGTGTTCTCTATGTTCCCATTATGTAAACAAGGCATTCAGTGCATCTGGTCCTGAAACCTTTCCTTTTTTTTCTCTTCTTCTCTTGATGCTGCGATGTCTGGGAAGAGAGCAAGGAGGAGGAGGAGAAGGAGGAGGAGGAGGAGGAGGAGGAGGAGGAGGAGGGGAGGGGGCGCGAGAAAAGAAAAGAAAAGAACAATCACCTCTTCCTAATTACAGAGGTTACCCGACACATTTTAAAGAACCCTCTCGTGTGAACAGACGAGCACATATGCATATGGCAAAAAAAAAAAACTAAAGCTTGTTTTCATATCTCCGCCCTCTCTCTTTCTCTCCCTCATTCCTTCCACCTCTATCCTTCTCTCTCTCCTCTCTCTCCCCTCTATCTCTCTTTCTCTCCTTCTCTCTTAATATCGCTCCCTCTCTTTATCTTTCTCTCCCTCTCCTGCTCTTTCTCCCTCTCTCTCCCTCTCCCTCTCTCTCTATCTCTCTCTCTCTCTCTCTCTCTCTCTCTCTCTCTCTCTCTCTCTCTCTCTCTCTCTCTCTCTCTCTCTCTCTCTTCGTCTCTTCCTTTACGAGTTATGATGTGGGGATGAGGGCTCTTTCCCATGCAGTAATGACTGTATACCGAGATTTCAAGGGCCCGTTCATGACAATCCCATTTTCGGTGTAATTTCATGGTTGTCTTCTTGAATGAAGATATTGGCTGCTCTGAGCCAGGAGGTCAGCAAGTCCTGCTCCATTTCAGTATTGTTCCGGAGTATGTTTCCTTTCACTTGATGAAAAGTAATTCATCATTTACACCCCTGAATTCTGCCACTTTTTTTCCCTCTCTCTCTCCCTCTCTTTCTTTGCCAGTTTCTCCCATCCTCTCTCGTGCTTTTTTTTTCCTTCTTTTTTTTTTCATTTTCCACTGCTTTTTTTTTTTTGTGAAACAACTTTTGCAGTCCCTGTGGTACCTCAGCGCTGGTGAAAGAGATAAATAGGTCCAATACCACACCGGGCCAGTGGTCGTGTGAGCAGGTTAGGCCTCTCAGGCCTGTCCCTGGCCCCTCTCCATGATGGAGTTGGTCACCTCTCTACCTCTGGAAGTCAAACCCTGTCAGCTCCGGCATCCCTCAGCATCCCCGAAGTGGCGCTGGCACCCAGTGGGGCATGTGAGCTTAAAATTGATTTTCCTTTCTCTCTTTTCCTTTTTTTTTTTTTTCTTTTACTCCTTTCCTCAGCGAGATCTGCCAAGTTCCCTTTGGGGACGGCACTGACAGGCAGCATGCCTCTCGACCTATCACAGAGCAGCGATTGAGCATGGAGGGTGGTGGTGGTGGTGGTGGTTGGTGGGGAGTGGGGGGTGGGGGGGGTGGACACCTAGGGTAGTTCCGGAACCACCCGAAGCTGGAGGGGCAGAGGTTTCTGACAAGTTGCGAGAGGGGTGCTGTTGCTAAGAGACGGGCCTTTTTTTTTTCGTGAGAAGCCTCTTCCTAGCTCTTGGCCTCTGGACTACTGTGCCAGAATAAAATTAATTGACTCAAGGGCTAACCCCCCCCCCACACCCCCCCACCCCCATCATCCCACCCCACCACCCCACCACCCCATAACCACTGTTCTGCCGCCCACACCACCCCACCCCACACCTCCCATCCCACACCCACACCCACACCACCACCACCACCAAACTCACTTTTAATTGTGTTTCATTTCATCACCGGCTCCTGTTGAAAACTCCAAAGTGTCGGTGGACGTGTTAAGCGGGGCATTTTTATGCAGGCAACACGGGCATCAGACGTGCCACTGTTCGTCCGCATTACCGGGGCCCTTTCATCACGCCGTGTTTAAAGCAAAACGCGGAGCGAGCGAGAGTACGCCGAGGTTGTGACAAACACAGGGGGTTGCTGTTGCGTGGCGCCAGGCGGCATGGGGGCGGCGTGTGTGTGCGTGTGTGTGTGTGTGTGTGGGGGGGGGGGGTGGTGGGGGTAGTAGAGGGGTTAAATCTACCAGAGCTGGAGTCTCAGGCCCCCCGTGCTCTCGCTGCAACAGCTGGTCCCAGTAGGTGTCCGGGGTCCAATCAAGACTCCGGTTTCACTGACGGCGGGGGAAAGAAAGAGCGTGGAAATCCGCCGAGATGCCGCCGCGGCACCTGATCATCCCGGCTCATCAAGACGGCGGGCTCCCCACGGCCCAGGTGGATCAGGCCTCCGCCCGACTCCATTCACAGACGCGCGGCAGCCGAGGCCAGGCTACTTTGCAACACAATGAGCTAAAGATTGGTATCATCGGTGACCTGCACCTCACTCCGCTGCTAATCTGAATTCTGCTCGACTTCCTCCACTGTGGGAAAGTCTTTTATCTTGGGCAAAGCAGTATGGGCAGCATGCTGAAATTAATCGCAGGCTGCAAGAGTCAAAAGGAATAAATAATTATGAATTGGGGAATGTGTAAAAAAAATATCATTGACTGACACAATTTTGTGCTTGATAATTTTGTGGAATTTGTGAAGGTGAAAACTTTTTTTACAAGTAAGGCCATAAACAACAATGGAAAAATATTATGACAGTAGCTAATTTATTTCATTTCCATACTTTGTATTTTATATTAGTTCATATTGATGCAAGGTATCATTTCAAATTCATTTTAGCTGCTCTGTTGGATGACCTCACACAATGCACTGCAAAAATGTTATATCCCTCTCTTGAAACACACACACACACACACACACATACACAGAGAGAGAGAGAAGCACTCCCACACGCACACATGAAACTGCAAGTCTGTATCTTATTTTTCTTCATTTAACAATTTTCCTCTCTGTCTTTCATTGCGATGAAAATATGCCCATGCCCTCAGCAAACAAACAAAAACAAACACACACACACGCGCACACACACACACACGGTTGCCACATCTTGCACATCTATGCCTCGGAGCCAGTGGCACCCAGGTGGTGTAGCCGTGGCAACGAAGAGGGGAATCAGGAAGGGCAATAGCTCGAAAAGTTGCTGTGCGTGAACAAATCAAGTGTGCTTGTGCATTAAGAAGAAATATATGCACAGATGGAAGTGAGGGGGCTCTGGAGGGAGGGAGGGGGGGTGGGGTGGGGGGCAAGAACAGGGATGGTGTGTGTGTGTGTGTGTGTGTGTGTGTGGGTTGGGGGGGGCGGGGGTTGTTGGTTAGGGTGAATGCGGTGCATGCCAAGCCTTCCTCTCAAAAGTACAATTAAAACATCCTTGAGCTATAACATTAGAGACAGTTTGCTACTCGTGACTTTTAGGGCCAATGTTCAGCTGTGAGTCATCTTCCAGCAACAACCCAGCACCCCACACCCTCCCCCTTCCAGACACACACACACACACACACACACACACACACACACACACACACACACACACACACACATGACCCCATAACATCCCCACCCCACCCCTAAACACACACACACTCACTACCCCCACCCCCCCATCATGGTAAAAACAACACCTCAAACCAGGGGGCAGTCTTGGCAACCCATGCAAGAGAATGAGCCTCTCTGGCAGCAGCCTTGGAGCCTGAGCAAGACACCGAGATCTCAAACAAGTCTGAGGGCATAACAGACAGTCTACTAGTCTAAGCACAGATATACAAATGAACATGTACAAATACATACACAGAAATATGCATCTCTGTGCATCTTTCTCACAAAATCAAAAAATCTCGGTCGCTTTCTCTCTCTCTCTCTCTCTCATACACAGAGGGAGAATGAGAGCGAGACTCAGCAATGGTAAGAGGGAAGAGGGTGTGTGCGGTGTGACTTGAAAGGCAAGTTGGCACATCAGGAAATAATCACTTCTCTCCCACTCTCTCCTCCGTCTTTCTCCATCTCTCTCTCTCTCTCTCTCTCTCTCTCTCTCTCTCTCTCTCTCTCTCTCTCTCTCTCTCTCTCGATATGTCATGATTTCATTCTTCGGGGGGATTTATTGAAAAGCGATATTATTTGCCTAAGTATCCATCGCTCCTTAAGAAAGGTAGATAGGGGGCGGTGAAGAGGAAGTCTGATGAGCTCAACAGGATAGTGAGGTGCAGTGCTGAACATAATCTGCTTTAGGTATGCTTTAGGAACTCCGAGACTGGATACGTATCTCCTCAGCGATTAAAAAAAAAAAATACATGCAAGTTAATCATACGTTTGACAAAATTCAGTAGGATAAAAAAAAACATAGCGAGGAATCGCAGCTTGTTTCCACCCCTTCATTTTGCATACATTACCCAGAAATCACATTCAGATCTCCAACAAGTCCCATTCGGCATGTGTCGGTTGTATGTGTTGCGAGTGTGGGGCATTTGCCTTGTGTATTCTTGTTGTGGCGCAGATCAAACCTTCCAAATTCCCTTTGAAATGCATTAGCTTGTATGCTAAAGCTGGGCCCGGTTGGAGCGATGCCTGGGCGCGTCTTCACCCCTAAAAATAGCCTGTGCCACCGCAGGCAGCCAATCCCGTCGTACGGCTGTGGGAAGCAGATTTGTGTGTATGTCTGTGTGTGTGTGTTGGGGGGGGCTGCTTTGGTTACCTGTTATGGGGCACAAACACACACACACACACACACACACAAACACACTTTCGGGGGAGTGTGCACAACCCCTTGTGAGTCACCCCCATACCCTCTCTCTCTCTCTCTCTCTCTCTCTCTCTCTCTCTCTCTCTCTCTCTCTCTCTCTCTCTCTCTCTCTCTCTCTCTCTCTCTCTCTCTCTCTCTCACCTCCCTCCGAACCTCGAACCTGTTAGCCGCGCGTCCTCACCAGCCCAGTGCCGGCGCCGCCGTCGCTACCCATCATTCAATAAGCGAGTCATTTCATACATTAAGTGCTTTACCTTCAGCATCCCGCCAGCCGGCGAGAGAGAAAGCTGCCGGGGAAATCGCTGTCTCACCTCACCGCGGCGGCGACAGCGACAGCGACAGCGACTGCGACTGCGGCGGCGGCGGCGGCTAAGTGTCATTTTATCAGTGAGGAAATGGCCGGGTGAGGAAACGGCCAGTCCCGAGAGCGGTGTGAAAATCTCCAGGAAGGTGATGAGTCTCAATATCCTAAACCCATTGGGCACCGCGGAAGCCTCGCGGCGGTAAACTAGGTCAGGTGCGGGCGGCAGGCGGCGAGTGGCCTCGGCGGTATATCCAGGTGCCAGTCTCTCAAAGCCAATCGAAAGTGCCTGTCCTAATGTAGTTTGCAAGAGCATGAACTTTCAATCCAGCCCTGTGATGCTCCCATCATTTCTCATAAGACCTGTGAGACAGGGTGAAAAGCTGGTGCAAAGCTCTCCATAAAGAAGGGGAAAAAACCTATAAAGACTCAACAGACTTTTTAAGCCCCCACCTACACATATACACCCGCACACCAACCCCCACGCCAACACACACACACACACACACACACACACACACGCACACACACACACACTGAGACTTAAATAAAAGTTGTACTTTTTATACTTTTGCCTTTTACTTTTTTACCCTTGATTGTTTTGGTTGGTTTTCCTGCATGATAGTTTTACCTTACTGCCAAAGAGACTCATGTGCATTCATTTATGTTTCTGCTTTGAACTTATAGACAGGCAGTGAGCTTTTGCATTAGCATACACTATCCCTATGTATATTATATAAATATGCGTATATATACATACAGTATATACATAATGGAATAGCATATGGCAATGCCGAGAGACTCTCCTTCCATCTGACGTGCTTGCACTGAACTTTACCATAACCATACAGGAACGACCATAACCACACACTATCCTTCATTATGTTGCGTACGTTCGTCTGTGCTAAGTGTTTCTCCTTCGATCTTACAGGGCGGCTGTGAACTTGCCGCAACGCAACCGCACGCTATCCCGAAGCCACTGATCACGGCGATATGTTTAATTGGGGTGGCCTCCATTCTCCGCCCCCTTATGGGTCGTCTCGCTGTCATCCTTAGCACTCTGGTGGCTTAAGGGGGGGAACACGATCCCCTCGCAAAACAGAGATAAAAAAATGTAATACTTCCGCATTTTCCACAGCCTCTTTCATCATTATTCAAAAATTAGTTTTTAATGCAATGAGTAGTTCCAATCATGTTAAGGTCTGTATGATTCTGATACTATCATAATTACAATTAGATTACATTACTGCAATCAGGGAGAAGGGATCGTTAAGAGAAAGAATATAAATTGCTTTAGTTTTACAAGTACTGAGCAAGCAGAAATTTGAATTAATCTCCATTTAAACATCTTCTCTCTTAGAGAACTGCAAAGCCATGCTACTTTCTTCCAGGCCATCAATACAAATTACAGAGGAAGTGGGAATTTTTCTGGTGTTTCTACATTACATTTTTTATTTTTATTTTAAATGTATTACTTATATTAATTTTAGAGAACCCAGGCACTTCTCAATTTGGAGAACTTGGCACTTCTGATATGAACTTAGTTCAGGAGAATCCATTAGCCATTTTCAATAAGTTCTGATCATTCTTGCCGGAGACTAAATTTAAGGGAGATGGAGACAGACAGACACACAGACAGATTATCTGTTTTTTTATGGATGTAAGGGCATGAATATGTGAGAGAGAGTCAAAACCTCTGCTTTTATGGATGTGTGTGTGTGAGTGTGTGTGTGTGTGTGTGTGTATGTGTGAGAGAGAGAGAGAGAGAGAGTGAATGTGTGTATGTACGTGTGTGTGTGTGTGTGTGTGTGTGTGTGTGTGTGTGTGAGAGAGAGAGAGAGAGACAGAGACAGAGAGAAAGGGAAAGCATATTATCTGCTTTGTGACAAATCCTCTGTTTCGTGAACATCAGTGTATGTGCAAAAGAGAGAGTGAGAGAAAGACAAAGACAAACAGAGAGAGAGAAAAAGATAGAAAGAGAAAAAGAGGGAGAGAGAGAAAGAGGGGGAGAGAAAAAGAGAGAGAGAAACAGAGGGAGTCCTTCTCCCTGACTGTTTCCTCTCTCATCTCTCCTGCGATGCCAAAGCACAGTGTATTAGGCAGGCATGCCCCACTGGTTATACCGTCGGGATTATCCCCGAACCTCAGCGCATGAAAATAGAATTATTACTCGAAGTCATGCTAAAAAAAAACCAGCGGCACTGCACAACTGTTTGATCGGTGATTAGGAGAGTCTTCTCATGGTAAAGAAACCTTGAACCCGCCCGGCGCGCTCGTGAAGCCATGCAGGGCCAAATTACACTGCGCTCTATTCGTCTGATCAGTAAAGACCCAGTTGTAACGTTTCTCAATAGCATTGAATGGGGTAACTCATATAAAAAAAAAACAGCTATAAAAATCACTATTTGACATTTGCTTGTAGTGATTCTAAGTTTAATAATTAATTAATCACGATAAACAAGTGAAAGGCAATGAATATAAGCATCTGGTGCAGTTCCTTGCCCACTATGCAGGGTTAATAACACTTTGCTTTCACAACAACATAAAGTTTTGACATCAACCCGACCAGACGAATTCCATTCATGTCTATGTTGATCGGCGTGATTGAACAGTCTGACAAATAAACTGAAAGCCAAAATAACCACTTGCCCTTAATTAAAATGTCATTATATTCATTTTATTTACTTGTTTGTGGAATCAATAAGACTTCCTAAATGGCGTGGATGGTGTCTATGCTAATGTAGCAATCTAACTTTTCAATTTCCCCTCTTTTATCAATGACATTTTATTCTTTGTTCTGATTGTTGTACCACAGTTGGAGATTAATGCCTCTTTCTAAATTACCCCACGTGCAACACATTCATCAGGCTCGGAAGACAATTCTGGGAGTTTATCCCTGTGCTAAGTGCCAGAATATTCATGAATTAAAAAGACTCATTTCTTTTCCAATATGGAGAGGGCTATGGTGTGGTGGTGTGGTGTGGTGTAGGGGTGGTGTAGGGTGGGGGGAAGAGGAGGGAACTTATTAATGCTGGACACACTCTTTTGAATTCCTCACCAATTTCATGCAATGGCTTATCAAGACTGGAGGGGTGCTAAGTGAGAAAGTGCAAACTTCCGTGAGGCCTCAAAAAAGCACATCATCTTTACTGTAGGTCAGTTTGAGCAAAATTACCAGTAGGTACACATTTTCCTGTTACACTCGTCAGGGACGTTCGCGATGAGTCAAACGTGTTTTTGTACTTTACATTTTGAACATTGTGGTTGTGATTTAAAAATATACAAAACAATGCCAAATGTGGGTAATTTAAGCGCAATCAAACTGTGCCATTTTCTCACACGTGTTCCCTTTTAGAAAACCGCGGCTGAAGGACTGAGTCTGAAAAAAGATGGCCACTAAAGTGCACTTTCTCTGTCTGTTCAGGGAGAGAATATAAAAAACACCCATCCCAGAGTGGCTGTTAGTCTTGTGTATTCATGCTCGATACCCTTCTTAATCAACCATTAGGAAGGAGTGAAGATGTTATGAAAATGCTCCGTGGCCTTTGTTCTCCGCCTGTCATGGCATTGACTTCCCTGACACAACGCTACAATGCATGACGGATCAAAGTAATTAAAGTTCCAATCATTTACCTTGCTCTGTTCCGTGTCACTTCTGCCAGACCCCGACTTTCTGGCCATTATTGATTTCCTCCCCCCTTTCTCTGGTCCTGAAAGAGCACAAGAGAAGAAAGGCAGAGAGGGAGAAAATGAGAGAGAGAGAGAGAGAAGGGTGGCAGAGAGAGAGAGGGGTGAAAAAATTAATAACTTTGTGCGGAGAGATAATGCAAGAGCATCTGATGTTTAAAGCGGTAATGAACAGTGTCAGGCGATAAAGAGAGGACGCCTCAGTGTGTGTTTTAGTTTGGGTCAGTGCTCCTCTCTCCAGCCCAATCTCTGGCCCTTGTCTCGTAGAAGGGCCTCATCACAGGGCTACGACGGGAGACGTGTTTATGAAGGCAAACTTAGGAGCTGATGGACACGCTGCATCTAAAGTCCTACAGGCCGACATTTCTGCATCTAAAGTCCTGCAGGCCGACATTTCTGCATCTAAAGTCCCACAGGCCGACATTTCTGCATCTAAAGTCCTACAGGCCGACATTTCTGCATCTAAAGTCCTACAGGCCGACATTTCTGCATCTAAAGTCCCACAGGCCGTAGCAGTTCTGAACCACTCAGTTTAGAACTTTCACAAGAAAAGGAGAAAGACATACTGTACATCATAGACCAACTGGCAATTGGCTAATGATTATTTAGAAATGATGGATATCTTACATTCACATATTACTGAACTAACAGGCATTTACACCGTATTCTTTAAACCTCACCGGATTCAAACATCCACTGGGCCAGCAAAGGTGGTACTTCACACACACACACACACACACACACACACACACACACACACACACACACACACACACACACACACACACACACACACACACACACACACACACACACACACACACACACACACACACAGAGAGA
>NC_085016.1:6525128-6597628 GCF_963854185.1 Sardina pilchardus
GCCCTGTCGAAGTTAAGATTATCCATTTGGCCACGGTCAATCTCTCTGGAGAATAATCGCTCAAAAAAAAAAAAAAAAAGCGTGTGCATTCGGGAAAGAGAGGCGGGGTTGTGAAGGTACCATGTTTGGCAACTAAGAGGTGAAATCCAGCTTCCTGGCATATCGGCTAAAATAAGAAAAATAAACACTTTATCCTGTTGACAAGACCGTCATACTTCACATCATGACAGTGCCCCTTCAAATAAGAGAAGAAGAAAAAAAAACAAAGCGGGAAGGGGGGGGGGGGGGGTTAGAGATTTTGACTAAGTCCATCACACTTTAGCCCGAGCCCATACTGACCGTATGTAGGGCTGTCAAACAATGTGGCAAAAGCCTGCATGATGGGGCTTAATCCAATTGGCGATGGAGCCAAACTTGTAAACTAATCTATGCGTTAGCCTTTCTGGCACGGCCGCACTCTCGCTCCCCTGGAACCTGCGTAAAGTGGGGTGTTGCCGTCGGTGATAAGCATTCAAGCCCTTTAGGAAGCCGGGGTTTAGAATGCCCATTCTTCTCGGAGAGGCCAAATCATTCCAATGCATTTATCACTTTACCTGTCTCTGAGACCTATTAAAGATTAAGGTCAACCCTTGAAAACTGGAAGCCTCTCACTGCTTTAAATACTTTTAAAAATTCATAAGTCAAGAAGCTTATGCTTTCTTAGCACGAGTCTCGGTAACAATGAAAATTCTAATATTTAATATAAGAATGGCTGACAGGAGATTTTTTTTTTACTCTCTTTGCATCTTTCTCTTGCTCGCTCGCTCTCTCCCTCTCCCTCCTGCTTTCTTTCTACCATATCAAAGTAAAATACCCTTGCAGTTTGACAAGGCAAAGACAGTTGCACTGTTTTTACGAGTTTCTCTGATGGACACAAATCCCATCCAATCATATCACATGCATATTTCTGACCCCAGAAAAATGGTTTAAAAATGGGTGGGGGTGAAGTCTGTTCACTGTTCTCCTCACACATTCTTCACACACACAGACACACACACACACACACTCACATACACACACACACACACGCAAAATAAATCTTTTGGAAGGCATGGACAGCCACGTGGTCTCTGCTCCAGTGATGTTTAATGAAATTTCGATAACGGCTACTCTTTCAACCCTTTCTGCTGAGTTGAAGTGTCTCCGAGGCATCTCCACTGATGGGTGCCATACTTTAAAAAGTTATGTTAAGTTCAAGAGCTCTTTATCACTGAATTCATTACGACGCCGTGCTCCCAAGCCCGCAGCACTCACGATGTGTTCCACTAGGAAGACGAATGGAAATGTATCGTTACTATGGCTTATTATATTACCCAGCCAGAATACACCCAAGTTCAAGCCTTTGGCAATTATGAGCCCATGAACAAGAGAGTCTGCTTTGTGTAATGATTAAAACACAATATACACTATGCTAAATGTTTTATGCAGAACGTGTAGATGTATAGTGTAGCTTGGGCGTGCATCACGGAAAAAAGCATAGCATGATAAAGCTGACTTTGACTGTACTTAGTCTGACGAATGAGCTATAATGCGATTGTAAATCTGTGTACAAAACAAGGCAAATCCTCAATCATGTCATTCTATAGGTTGTGCACACAACATGTGTTCTTTACCTCAACCACAGTGTATGTCATCTGTAACGTGCGCAGCCATTTTTAACCACTCCTTCACCCAGAGGCAGACTGCGGTTGGCAGCAGCTGCCTTGGAACGTGACTGAGCCAGATCGGAACCAGATTGGAACCAGATCTGCTCCGGTTTCCAAGTCCTTCTGTGACAAAGAGGCGCTTGGGTGGCACAGCTGCGCTCACGAGAGAACTCACACTTCTGAGGTCTCCGGATGTGAAGATAAGAGAAACACAAAAAGAGAGAGAGAGAGAGAGAGAGAGGGAGAAAAAAAAAATAACACGATTTGAAGATGGGGCGAAGGATGAAGGAGGGAGGAAGGGAGGGGGGAGGGGAGGAAGGGGAACAGAGGGGGTGGGGTTGGGGAACAGAGGCGACATATGTAAACTTAATCGTCTGTAATGGAACATTTAGTCAGACGGAGAACCTTAGGTTAAATTAATGCTGGCCATGAGGAGGCCTCTTCCACTGCATGCTGGCTTCATTAACGAGCACATCTGGACGCTTTTGTTCCATAATAGACGCGCTGTGTAGAAACGCACTCCTGTACGCTCTCCTATGACGAGCTCCACTAAAGAATCCGCGACACCCTCCCCACCGCCTCGCCGCTCCAACTGGGCGGGCGACTGCAGTGGCTTTTCAACCCCAGTTTGTGTTTATCGCCTGCTTTTGTTTTCACATACAGTACTACTGGCTGTAGCTGTGATGTCACCACAGTGGCAGCGGATGTAATGGATGCTATAAATGTAATGGTAGGGTAATCATGGACAGGAATTAGCCGGGAAACAAAAACAAAGCAAACCTACAGTACAAGAGATGCCGAGATGCCTTCGCAGAATGTGGTGTAACTGATCTGGGCGTTTTGGGAGATCAGCCAGAGCAAGAGTGTTCGGTTTTATTTGTATTTATTGAGTTGCAGTAACGCCATTGTGTGTGTGTGTGTGTGTGTGTGTGTGTGTGTGTGTGTACTGTCTGTGTGTGTGTGTGTGTGTGTGTGTGTGTGTGTGTGTGTGCGTGCGTGTGTGTGTGTTTAGTATGATGCCTCTCTCCCTCAGAAAAGCAGTACAGCTTGAGGGACCTCGGAGAGGCCCTGAATAGGCTTTGTTGGAAGTTTATCTGCATAATATAAAGCCCCGACTGTACTGCACTGAACTACGGCATGGCTGCAGACTCAGTGTAAAGGGAGATGCCTGGGAGCGTTGGCTGATCGCCATCCACGTTAAACTAGATCTCGGGCTAGAAACATCTCTTTCTCTCTTTCTCTCTTTCTCTCTTTCTCTCTCTCTCTCCCTCAACTCCACAGCACCGTTCGAGGGACTCTTTTGGACCTGATTTGGCTTAGCACATAAACTGGGAATTCTCCATTCTCCTTCCAACAGACACAGCACACCCCCCCCCCCACCAACCAACCCCCCTCCAACCTAACCCATCCCTCCCTCCTACACCCCCCCCCCCCCCCACCAACCAACCCCCCTCCAACCTAACCCATCCCTCCCTCCTACACCCCCCACCCCACCCCCATTCCCCCACCTCTCACCGCCCCCTCCACTTCCACCTCAGGAAACATCAGGTCACTGGTGCCTCTGTGTCTATAAAATACTGTACAGTAAATGACTTCCCATGACCTATAATCTCAACAGTTTCGGTGAAAAAAAAATCAACATTTCACTAAGTGTGAGGGCTTTGTTTGAATACGGCGAGGCTGCATTCCCTGAGAAGCATTTGGAAATCCATGAGAAAAGGAGGGGAAAGGCTGAGTACGGGCATATGGCATGTTTATCAATATTTAAAACACGTCATTCCTCGGCAAAGTCAGAGGAATCTAAACGCACTTCGCGTACATAGCATTTTCAACGACTTATAGCTGCAGCCCCGCTCGGGCGCAAACAGTACCAAAAGTGCTTTTTTTTTTTCAAAAAAAGGGAAAAAAAAACCTCCTGCACATATCACGTCAAACAAAACACCACAAAAGGTATTTTTTTTGTCAAACAAACAGAGGAAGTGTTTATGAAATTTGGCTACGGTCTGACCGGAGTCCTGAGGAGTTGTGTATGCATTAAGGAGGCATTCTCTGAGCCTGCGTTTTGTGATGCAGCTGTTTCTCCCTGGGTTGGCTCTTTAGAAAGCTCGCTCGGCCCTACAGCCCCCCATATTTAGGTCATTGTGTTTGTGTAAGGGATCAAGGGGACTATCTTTCAAGACGAAAAGGGAGAAGCTAAGCACAGTCCGCCAATAAATATGCCAAGCTGCTTTTTTTTGGGGAGGGGGGGGGGGGCGAAAGGAGAGATTTAAAATCAGCTATAAAATAGTCTAAAACGTAAGTGATATTTAGACTCCTCTGTGTTGCTGAAAATGAGCTTGCATTTACCAAATAAGGCAAATAGTATCCCCCATTGTACTCGCTGCTTGTGTGAAAATCCTAAAAGCTAATTTGCTCCTTTTTACAAGTTTCTGTGTGGCTAATTTGATTCTTACATCGGAAACACCCTGGCACTCATTAATACTGCCCTGGGTACATTATGAAAGTCCAAGGGACTTGTTTAAGAACCGTATATGTATAGGCATCATGCAAACACCATAACTAACTTCTATTACAATGCTCCCTGTTGTCTATAAATCAAGTTTCAATTAGTACTGTAGATTAAAAAAATAAATATAAATAAAAAACAAATGGCTATATATATATATTAAGGCTGGATTTGCTATATGAGTGCTATAGCAAATCCAGCCTTAAAGCAGGGGAAACATCCAGAAACTTTGAGTATTTCATGTAGATACTGTGTATGTCTGTAGATGCAATCGTAAATGCAACACATACAGCATGCATACGTACTGTACAGCAGCACTAATAAATTAGTGCAGATCTGATAGAGACTAGCAGAATGATCTCAGTATGTTCACGGGCAAACACAGCACGCTGTAGCTACGGCTCATAGAAAACAACATGTTCTGTTTTCTGAGGTCTGCTTTCGATACCATTAGTGCCCCTTTCATCCAATACATTTAAAACCCCGGAGTTTGACAGCAATGGTTTATGTAAGAGCCTTGTGAACAGGCACACGACTCAAACAAACAACAAAAAAAGTATATTACATGCAGTAGCAACTTCACTTCACCCTCGAACAGAGCGAAATAAAGCACTCCACCTCAATTATAGCACTTAAGGATGATATGGGGGTGGGGGTGGGGGGGGGGCCTTCATGGGAAATTACAGTCTAATCTTGGTAACGTGAATTTTATCCCGTCAAAGACCAAAGAAGAGGGTGAGGAAAAGTTCCTCTAAGTACACTATCTCAACAATGCCCCGCAATCACCTTGAGGCCATATTCAAATTTCCATTCAAATAAAAAAAAAAAAAGAGGGGGGTGAAAAAAGGGAGGGGAAAAAAAAGCCAAACCCTTCTTTTACCACGGTTACCGCAATCAAATGAAACCTAGCCCGCTGCTAATTAAGAGTGTGAACGTCTGGTCTCTGATTAACATATTTGTGAGACAGGCAGGCAGACGAGGATTCTCGGGCAGGCAAGGCAGAGCTGCACCTCTCACAGCTTGAGCGGTGTCCCTCAGACCCCTGCTTAAAAGAGTCTCCGCCAGGCAGGCACAGGTCCTCGCGCCTCTCAAAGACGGGGGGGTGGGGGGGTCGGGTGGGGTGGGGTGGGGGGAGAGACGGTGTAATTGGCTGACCGTCTTGTTATCCTTTTGTTGGTTGCAATTCCCTTGATTAGCATTTTGGAATATTTTAAATTATAATCCGGGGAATTACGTTTTTACTTTTCCAATTAGCAAATACATTAAAGGAGGGGACAGAGGCTCAAGGTTTTTTTTTTTCTTTCTTTTTTTTTCATCTGTCAGAGGGCAGTCCCACAAATTGGTGCACTGTGTTTAAATTGCAAAATGTACTGGTGTTTGGTATGTGTGCATATCTGTGTGTGTGTGTGTGTGTGTGTGTGTGTGTGTGTGTGTGTGTGTGTGTGTGTGTGTGTGTGTGTGTGTGTGTGTGTGTGTGTGTGTGTGTGTGTCTGTGTGTGTCTGTCTGTGTGTGTATGTGTGTGTGTGTGTGTGTGTGTGTGTGTGTGTGTATGTGTGTGTGTGTGTGTGTGTGTGTGTGTATGTGTGTGTGTATGTACTGTGTGTGTGTATCTTATCAATACTGCACATTGGCAGTTCCGTGAAACAGGAATGGTGGGTTCTGCAGGTTATTATTAGCTCTTCCCATTTATGCTTTTGCTTCCGTCCATCGAATCAATTTCTTATTTCATGCCACAAACACAAATAATCCACTGATTCGACAAGTTCCCTCTGTATTATTTCAAATATGTATTTAATTTGATATCAAATATTTATATGTCTCATTGTGGACCTCACAAAGTAGCTATTGTGATTTGCTGCCAAGATTATCAAGGGTGATTTAACTGTTAGCATTATAAGTTTTCCTGTTTATTTTCATAAGCTGTGGTCTGAATTCTGTCATGTTAAAGTAAACGCCTCTCCTAAAGCCTTTTCTGTCAGTTATTCTTTTTTTTCAAGAATGTAAGCATTGTTGAAAATGTAGACTGCTGTTCCCCTTCTCTGGCCAAGACTATGTGCATGTGCATGACCATGTGTGTGTGTGTGTGTGTGTGGGTGTGTGTGGGTGTTTCCACATACACACAGAATGAGGCAGTGGTCCATGTCCTTCAAAACCTTCTCTCCTAATTGGAAATATACACTGGCTTGACTCAGGCAGTGTCAGGTCGTAATCGGGGAGAGTTTCTGGAACTAAGTGGACTTTATTGAAGAAAATCTGATTCATGGGCAACCTAAATTGTGCTCATTTATAATGATCATTTAGGAGAGTCTACAGAAGCATTCAGCTTTGAATCTGTGAATCAGTGGACAACCCTGGGGATATGAAGCCTTTAAATGACCTAAATATTTACTATAATCAAAATCTGCTAGTGAGAGGCCTGAAAAGGAGCCTCTCTGTTGCTCTGTCTCTCTGTCTTTACCGTCAAATCACCATTAGGTGGCGCTCATTATGTCAGTGCTCATTAAATGAGCATCAATTTAATGTATAGTATTCAACCAACATTTGATATCGTAGACTATGATAACTACGGTACTCAGGATTAAATTAAATTCACTTCAATCAAAATGTATTGTCATGTTAGATTGTTAAATATAGAATTATCCCCTCATCTTACACACACACACACACACACACACACACACACACGGGTGTTGTGAGGTTGTGTTGTCAAGTATCAACTCACGTGGTCAGCTGATTTCCGCTGCCCCTTGAGAATAGAACACAGACACAACCGAAGCCTTTGGCCACCCAGTGGCCTAAAGCTATGCGCTGGGGGGGGGGGGGGGGGGGTTTACTGTGAGCAACTCATTCCAGAAACTATCAGCCTTTTATTCAAACACTGTGAACACTCAGCTGCACCAACACCCCCTCACCACCCCTCCCTCTCCATCTCCCCACCCGCACCCTTCTACGTCCTTTTCACAGTCCCCTGAATTGTTGAGCCTTTCTCCCCTAAGAATGCATTTGTTCCAAGTGTCATATTAATGTAGAAAAGTTTAAGATGTCACAAGTAATCTGACAGCAAGGTTTTAGTTAAAGCAAACGTGTCATACTTTAGTTCTATTAGCAGGTCGCCATAGCGCTATTAGTGACATCCAAGTCACTGACGTGTCACCTTAATTTAAAGTTAAGCACTGTGACAGTTTAATATGGTAGGAGATGAAGGCCCACTGTTTGGTCGACATGTCAACCCCTTTCCTCAAATGGGCAATAAATACAGCTTATTGTTTTACTCGCCCAATGGCCATGTGAGCCTTTCCGGCTCCTCGTGCCTCCTTGTTTCAAAGCCAGCTCTTTGAAGAGATTGAACGGCGACCCTGAACTTGCTTACCTAGTAGCTGGCAATGTACTTCTAACATCTGCTGAAGGTCTGTTAAAGCTGGAATGCGTGTTCTGTGCCATTGGGGTTGGGTGGGGTGGGGTGGGGTGGGGTGGGGTGGGCTTAGTGTCTCCTTAGTGCAGGTCTGAATATCCCTGACTAACAGTAGCTCAAAAAGACATTTTTGTGACACAGGGAAGAAAAGAAAATAAACTGCCTTAGTGGAATGTCATTTACAAGTCTTGGCAAAATGCAAAATTAATTTGCTCACATTAATGTTTTATTTATGGCATTCCAGTTTCATCTATCAAAACACAAGTCTGCCACCACTGTCATCTGGGGCCATGGAATAATAAAAAAAAAGCACTTTTTCGCCGTGGAAACAGAGCATGTGGCTATTCCCCAGGTGTCTGCCGCTCCTCGGCGGGGAGTTTAGTGAGAGGGTGGAGCGCGTCTCCGTCTCTATCAATGTCATCTTCTGCAAGGCAGACTTATCCCGGGGGTCCCTCCTGGACGTGCCCATCAGACCATATATACAAATGGCGTCAATAATTTCTCTCTCTCTCTCTCTCTCTCTGTCTCTCTGTCACACACACTCTCTCATACAGACTCTCTCCCTCTTTCATCTTCGACAATGGCAGGGATCCAACCTTGCCTGATGTAAATGGCTCATTGTAAAATTCTTTGACATGTCATTAAGGGGGCTAGGAAGAAAGTGACACAGGTTGTTCGCTCAACGGAGCCCGCCTTCACAAAACGCAGCCAAAGCCCCTTCCCCTCGGCTAGCTACAGGTGGGCAATTTTGGCTGCCGTAAAAGAGGACCAGGGGATCCCTCCGTCAAGATAAGCAGGTCCATTAGACCGGAGCTTGGTGTGATGTGGTCCGTTTGTTTTTATTCTTCCTCTCCTCCTCCTCCTCCTTCTTCTTCTTCTTTTTCTTTTTCTTTTTCTTTCTTCCTTCTCTTTTCACGCAAGCATGGAATGAGGTGCCGCGAAGCTTGAAAGGGTGTCTGACATGTGAAGTGCGCTGATAGCTCCCTGCAATGCTGGAGAAATTAACTTGGGCTTCCCCACATCAGGCCTCGGGAGCTTAATTACATCAAAGAGCAAGGAATCTTGTTAAATTCAATCCAAACAAAAAAAAATGATCAGTGCTTTTCAAGGCTTTGTTTGACATTGAGAAGACATGAATGAGGACAGCGAAAGAGAGAAAGAGAGAGAGAGTGAGAGAGAGAAAGAGAAAGAGAGAGAAAGATGAGGAGGGAGGGAGGGATAATATAATGCACACACACACACACACACACACACACACACACACACACACACACACACACACACACACACACACACACACACACACACACACACAAACACACACATAAACAGCATTCAGGGACGCCGCACACACACCAAAAAGCAAAAAGTGAGAAAAAAAAAAGAACTAGTCAAGGATGGCCTGTCAAACATTTTTTTGGATATACATGATGCTATTATCAGGCCACATCAAAATGAAACGCGGTGACCTGTCTGACACGGGGACGCTACGAGTGTCTGGAGAAGACAAGAGCAGGCAGGGAACAGTGGCTACAAAGGTAGCTTCGCATGGACTCCCCCTGGCCATTCTATTGACAAAGATGACAACGGTCCCACGATGCACCATTATCCTTGACCGTCGAGCACACATCAAATGGGCAGGGAGCCGTCCCTGTCAAAGCCAAGAAAAAGGCTGGCTCCCTCCACCACACACACAGAACACGCAGCCAGCTTGTTACATTCGGTTCCACCTAGGTTTGTCAAAACACGAGGTTATTCAGTGAGTACACAAGCCTTGAGGGAGCTTTGTTAAAAAAAAAAAGAAAAAAAGAAAAAAAGAAAGACAGAAAGAAAGGAAGAAAGAAAGAAAGAGAGAGGGAGAGAGAGAAAAGGCAAGAAAGAGAAAGGGTAAAGAAACAGACGTGCTCTTGAATCCTAAGACTCCCGTCGCCTCTTTCTCCCTCTCCCTCTCTCTGTCTTCAAGGAGACGATGTTCTGCATATGTTTACGCAAACCTTTACTTTTTTCACACACAGAGATAGAAAAAGCTGAAGTCTTTGAAGGGAGATAAAACAAACCTTCTCCTACGATGTACAAGCCCTGTCTTTATGATGTTAAAATAACTGATAAACAAGGGCTTCTCCCTTTGCCGTTGCGCTCTCTCTCTCTCTCTCTCTCTCTCTCTCTCTCTCTCAAATTTCAAATTCAAATTCAAATAGCTTTATTGGCATGAATGTAAAATTTTACAATGTTGCCAAAGCAGTAATTGCATCAAATAATTAGACATTAATTATAACAACAATTAATTATAGCAACAATTGACATGGACTATGGAGAATACTAATAATAAAATAAATTAAAAAAAATGATAATAATAATAATAATTATAAAAGAACATTAGGACATCCTCACTCATACACACACACACGCACACACACACGCACAAGCACACACATAATGATAATAATAGTAATGATAATAATAATAATAATAATAAAAAAAATTAAATAAAAAAATAATAAAAAAACTTAGTGGCTTGCCCAGTGGCTGTCTCTTGCTTTATGGCATTCTGTCACATATCGTGCCGCTAGTGGTAGTAATGTTGTGTATTCTCCTAATATGTATTTAATTTTGATGTCGTTATTTAAATTTCTGAAATGTGGGATTAGTTTTTCAAATTTTGGGAAATATATTAATCTAATGTTTTCTAAATGTTTACAATATAAAAGAAAATGTTTTTCATTTTCAATTTCTTGTGTGCAGCATGTGCATACCCTCTCCTCTTTTGGTTGCCATGTCTGTTTGTGGCGACCTCTTTCTATGGCTAGTGTGTGGTCACTGAGTCTGTACCTAGTGACTGGTTTTCGGATCTGGGGGTCTTTTACAATGTATAAATATTCAGCTATTTCATAATCTCTTTCTAATGATTGGTATATTTCCATTTTACTTTGAGTTTTAATTGTGTTTTTCCAATGCTGTATGTACTTTTCTTTTTGTTGTGTCATGATTTTCTTGTGGTTTATTGTGTTGATATTTGAATTGGTGTTAGAATTTAAATTTATTATTAATTGGCTGAGGGCACTCTTTGTAATATTTTGTTCTTGACACCATAGGGCTTGATATTTGTAAGAATGTGGGTCACTGGACTTGAGGTGATTGTAAAATTTAATTGCTCTTTTTTGGATTTTTATTATTAATGGAAATTGACCTAATTCAGCTCTAGCTCCATTATTTGGTGTTGATCTATGTACTTTTAGTATGCCTTTACAAATTTGAGTATGAAGTGATTCTATGATTTCTTTTTCCCAGTTATGAAAGTCTTGATTTCTTAATGGTCCCCATATCTCACTCCCATACAGCGCAATTGGTTCAATTATATTATTTACAATTTTTAGCCAGATTGGAATTGGTATTTCATGTTTTATTGTTCGTTTGATTGTGTAAAAAACTTTCATTGCTTTATCTTTTAATTCTTTTATAGCTAGATTGAAATTTCCAGTTGACGTGATTTTTAGACCTAAATAATTGTATGAATTTGTGTGTTGAATTATGGTATCGTTAAGTTTAAATATTGATTTTGTTCCCTGGCCCCTTGATCTGTTTTGGAATGTCATGATTTTTGTTTTTGCAATATTAATTTTTAATGCCCATGTTTGACAGAATGCATTTAATATGTTTAGTAATTGTTGTAACCCCTCTTCAGTTTTTGACATAATTACCAGATCATCTGCAAATAATAAACATTTAATCTCTGATTCTTTTAATTTGAACCCTGGAGCGGATGAGTCATTTAGTTGTTTTGCCAATTCATTTATATACATATTGAACAGTGTGGGACTTAATGGGCATCCCTGTCTAACACCTCTTTGTTGGTGGAAGAAGTCTGTTCTGGAGTTACCCATTTTTATTGCACAATTGTTGTTTTTATACATGGATTTTATAGTTTCAAATGTTTTTCCTCCGATTCCATTATTTAATAGTTGTAAAAATAGGCCTTCATGCCAAACTGAATCAAATGCCTTTTCAAAATCTATAAAGCATGAGTAAATTTTTGATTTGTTTTGATGTGTGTATTTCTGGATAATTGTTTGCAGGGTAAATAAATGATCTGATGTTCTTTGTTTTGGTAGAAATCCAATTTGGCTGTTGTCTAAGATGTTATGTTCTTTTATAAAGTTTTGAATTCTTTTGTTTATGATTGAGCAAAATAATTTTCCAAGATTACTATTAACACATATGCCTCTATAATTGTTGGGATCAAATTTATTTCCATTTTTATATATTGGGGTAATTAGGCCTTGATTCCAGGTTTCAGGGAAGTTACCTGTAAAAAGAATTATGTTAAATAATTTGAGTAGAACCATTCTAAATTTTGTATCAGTATATCTAATCATTTCATTTGAAATTCCATCGATACCACACGATTTGTTTAGATTGAGTTTTTGTATTTTTTCTATTAGTTCTTGTTCAGTTATATGGAAATCAAGGGGGTTTTGATAATCTTTGATTTTTTCTTCAAATATTTCCAGTTTCTTAACTATTTCTAATCTAGTTGGGGTTACATTTACATTTTTATATAGGTTCTCAAAGTGAGTTTTCCAGACGTTTCCATCCTGTAGAGCCAAATTGTCTTTTGTTTTATAAAGGGTATTCCAATTTTGCCAGAAGTTGTTAGTGTTTATTGATTCTTCCATATTTTTGAGAATGTTATTTGTGTGTTGATCTTTCTTAATTTTCAGGGTTTGTTTGTATTGTTTGAGGATTTCATTATATTTAAGTCGTATTTCTTGATTGTTAGGGTCTCTGTGTTTTTGATTAGAAATAGTTCTTAGATTTTTACGTGAATTCCTACAATCTTGGTCAAACCATTTTTCCTTATTGTATTGTGTTTTAATGTTTGGAGATTGTTGTTTTTTCATATTGCTCATTATTGCTGTTTGATGGAATATTTTTGTAATATCATTTACCATTGTATTAGTACCGTCATGATTCTGGGGGTAGATTTTGTTTAGAGCCACATCGAGTAACATTTGAGTATGTTGATTGCTGATAGCCTTTAGATAATTGTCTTTGGTGTCCTTTTTCCATTTAAAGATATATTTTAGTTTTATCATTTCACAAGGTTCATTAATTATTTGATTTGGTTCTCTCTGTTTTAAGTAGATTGTTATTTTACTATGATCTGAAAGTGGTGTAAGGGGGCTGACTGTGAATGCTCTTATGTTATTTTCTTCGATGTCTGTTATAATGTAGTCAACTGTACTACAGCCCAAAGGAGAATTGTAAGTATATTGTCCAAATGAATCTCCCCAGATCCGGCCATTGACTATGTACAGACCCAGTGACCGACACATATGTAGTAGGCTTTTTCCACTTTTGTTACTGGCTGTGTCATAATTGTTTCTGTTTTTATTTGTTGGTGTATGGTTGTTAATGTTGTTGATGTATTTATTTCCTTGAATGCTGATTAAGTCCGGATCAATTCCTGTTCTTGCATTTAGATCACCACAAACTATGACATTACCTTTACTTTGAAATAGATTGATTTCCTCCATTAATGTAGGAAAATATTCCTCACTGTAGTAGGGGGATTCAGAGGGAGGTATGTATGCTGCACACAAGAAAATGTCTTTGGTTGAAGAAACAATCTCTTTTTTGATTTTTAGCCATAAATTAAATTTGCCTATTCTAATGGTTTCTATAATGTGATTCAATTTCGTTTTGTACCAAACAAGCATTCCTCCCGAGTCTCTGCCTTGCGTTACTCCTTTATGTTTTGTAGATGGTAAAACTATTTCTCTAAAGCCTATTGGACAGCCACTGGACAAGTCTCCTCTACTCCATGTCTCTTGTAAAATTAAGATATCAGAGTTATTGATCTCTTTCAGAAACTCTGAATTCCTGCTCTTCATGCCAAAAATAGATGACCTAAGGCCCTGAATATTCCAGCATGCAATTTTTAAAGAACTCATTAGGAATAATGCTTAAGCTGTTTTTGTAGATTTGAGATAAACTTAAAAACGTTGGTGAACATAGAAGATCTATCTATCTAAATATCTATAACATTCTCATACATATTATACATAAAAAAAACAAAATAGTAGACATACACATACACATACAGTATACATATACAGTACACACACACACATACACAAACAGTACGCATACACATACACATAGATACGGCAACACATAAGACAAACAAACAGATAGACACTGTATATACTTTTTTTTTTTTTTTTTTTTTTTTGTTATGTAGTTGACGGACACGCTAACATATAATACATACAAACACAGATTTATATTATACACACACACACACACACACACATACGTTCATACAACAGAAGTGGTTTGCAAACACACAGACACACAATACATACAAACAAACACAGACTTACATATATTTTTGGTACACACACACACACACACACACACACACACACACACACACATTCACACATATATAGACATTTACATAAACATATATTTTCCATACATTAATATACAACCAAACACATGCACAACATTCACAACCACACACATGCACTCATGACAGATGTACACACACAACACACATATTGTGCACTCACACACATTCTCTCTCTCTCCTTCTCACTCACACACACACACACACACACACACACACACACACACACACACACACACACATTTAAGCACATTTAGTAGATCTACATTTTTTTTTTTTTTTTGAGAGCTATAGTATTCCTCCTTTTGGTTGAATTGTCTTGGTTACTGACCGTTAGTGACCCATGAGATGATAGCATAAACAGCTGAGCATTTGTTGAATGTCTTTCAGTTCTGTAGATGGGCGTGGTGATGGGAAAGATGTGGATGGGTCTGCAGTGGGGGGAGGAATGGAAGGATGGGGGCCCGAAGCGCCGCTGACCGCTTGAGCGTAACTCAGATTCTGGTTCTGAGTGAAACTCTGATGATCCTGTAGCAGGTTATAGTTTTGGACAGGAGCTGATCTTTGGGATGTTGGATGCTTGCGTTTGGCTGCAGAATGGTCATATTTAGGAGGTCTTGATCTGATTGATGAGTTGCCCCAATCCCGTTGGTGTTGTTGGTGAACTGGATGGCCTCTCTGTTGGTGGTATGGCAGAGAGGTTGTCTTTGTGGTATGGATGGTGCGGTTGAGAGCGACGTCCTTCAGAGTCTTTGCAAAGGTTGGGATAGCCTCTTTGTGCAGGTGAACATGGTCAAAGAGGTTGTTGTGGTTAACCCTTAGATGCATAGGCTACCAATACCTACACTCTTCCATGAGTGGGGTCAAAAATGACCCCAATTAGAATGCATGCGGTTTTTGCTGTAATCTCAAATAATGTCTCTCATTTTGGTTAAAGATGATGATTTTTATTATATATTTGTCTAAAATGTTTTTATTTCATGTTGGACATATTGATGCATCACTTTTTATTAACATTTTATTACAAAACAGCTTTTAGATAGGCAAAAAAGGTAAACATCCTAAAATTATCTCAACATAGGTGAATAGGGTAAAATGTTTAACTTAGAGATATCTTCATGAAACTTTACCAGTTGAATACTCACATAAATAGGAGAAAAAAACGTATTGCAAGTTTTCTGTATTTATGTTTAAATATGCTAATTAGGTCGTGTCTAATTAAATATGCGCTAATTTGCATATATGTTTTGATGCAAAGAATCTGACCATTGGAAAAAGCCAGGTTGAAAATATTTTTTTTGTAGTGTTAATATATCAAATAAAAAAACATTTACAGAGGTGATTATGAATATCTTCTTTTGTTATCCAGTAAATCAGAAGGTACTGCCAATTGGCTTAAAAAAATGAATTTTTGCCCTATTTTTAGGCATAAAAAGTCATACAAATCAGGCCAAGAACGCTATATCAACAAATCCCTCTGTAAATATCGCTTGGTGAATTCTGCTTCACAATTATAGGAAGAGCGGACATCGAAGGATCAAAAAGCAACGTCGCTATGAACGCTTGGCCGCCACATTATATGATGATACTTAGATTTATGTTGTTGTGTAAAAATAGCCTTCAGGATAGTGAAACTGTTGACATGAGATGTGATAATCAACAGTAAATGTATACCTGACTGCCACAGTTGATAAAAATCAAAAGATCCTAGGGTTAACTTTTGAAATTCCATAGAAAATGCTTGGGGTCATTTTTGACCCCACCTATGCGGATCGGTGGTATTGATACAAAACATTAAATTACTTTAAAAATATAACAGTTAGACACAAATCCAAATGGCCTCATGTCAAAGACAACCTATTTGAGGAATACATAGAAGGTTAAATGAAAAAAAAATAAAATGAAGAAGATACTGCAAGAAAACAACCTCTGGGGTCATTTTTGACCCCACTTATGCATCTAAGGGTTAAGCGAGGGGTGTTGAGCTACAAAAACATTTGGCTTCGCAGTACAGTCTCTGAATAGATTTGCATTTATGTTGTTGATGGTGTCTGGGTGGAAGTCTGTTCTTGGCAGCAGTGCGGAGATGACAACTCGGGACTCAGGGAAGTTGGAAGATGCCTTCTCAATCACGTTCTTCAGTGATACTGCAACTCTCTCCTGTTGAGTTCTCAAGTCGTTTGTACCTGTATGGATGATGATATGGCTTGGAGAGCCCAACTGCTCTACTGAAAGCAAGTCTAAGGCCTTCTCCGTGTTAGGACACCATATCTTTTTTGTCCGATGGTGTGGGAACAGTTTCTTCTCTTCTACAAACTTGCCATTAGAGTCAATGAGGAGAATGATCTCTGCGGGCCTCGGAGTGGTAGGAGTGTCAGGAGTTTGAGGGGGAGGAGGAGTTTCATTCTGCTCATTCAGTACACAGTTAGGTTGACAACTGTCTGAATCCTTGTCCAAGTTCGCCCCTTGCTTTTCACTGAGTGATGGCTTCTCCGTCAGGCATGATAGCTGTCTTGAATGAGATTCGTTGCTTATTCTCAACTGTCTGATCTCCTCTGACATTAGGGATAGCTTATTGTTGTATTCCTCCCTTTCCCTTCTCAGTTCTTTGATTTCCTTTTTCAGTGCCACCATATCTTTTCCATAATCATCTTCTTTGTCAGTTTTACATATGCATTTACTTGGAGTTGATGTCAGGCAATTCATGGTCTCTTTCAGTTGTACAAGCTCTACCTCCAACCTTGAAAACTGATCCCTCATACTGGCAAGAGAGTTGTGGAGAGAAGAGATGTCTGTAAGGTCAGACTCTGTGTCTTCTGTAGAGAGCTCCTCAGGAAGGTTGCTTTGTGGTTGTTCTCTTTGGTGTAAATCCAGTGTGTCAGTTTTCTTATGTAGTTGAGCTTGAACTTTAATTTCACTGAAGTCTTTTTCAATTTGCTTCAGATTTCCCTGTATTGTTATTGTTCCAGTCTTGTACAGGTTTATTGTTGTTGTGCTATCAAAGTGTTCATTCTCTGGAATCTGCAATTTCCATCCATTACTAATGCCTGAACGGATGACAGAAGGGTAATGGAGCCTAATTGCAGTGTGCCATGCTTCTGGATCAGTGGAAAAAAATATGAGATTACTGATTCCACCTTTCTTAAAGTGGTCAGCATAGAGAGTCTCTGGTCTTTCCCTTAGGAGTTCCTCTTTAAATGTTTTTTTCAGTTGTTCATTTGTTGCTTTTGGAGGATACATAATGGGAATTGGTTTTGTATCTTTTGAAACATTCTTTTTGCAATGAAGATTCTTTACGGAATGTTGGGAGGGCTGTTCCTTTGACATGGCTGCTGATTGGCTGTTGCAAATGAATGCAGGAACTATGCAATAATGGGGGGTTCTTTAACTGATTTAACTGATTTGTCTCAGCTTGGCTTAGCTTAGTTTAGCATAGCTAGCTATCTCAGTTCTTAAAATGGTTCAAATTCAGATTCAAACCCAGTTAAAGTCTTATAGTTGGCACAGTCTTTGTGTCCGTCTTCTTTTCTTTACTTTTTTACTCACTCAGAGCTTCAGTTTGGTTTTCTTCTTTGGTCTTGTGTAGAAGTTAGACTTGACCCCTGGATTGTTGGCAGTTGGTGCAGTTCCTCTGATTATTCAGCCAATTCTCTCCTTCTCTTAGTTTCTTTCCTCTTTTTCTTCTTTGCTTCAGATTAATTTTGGTATCGTTTTGAAGAGGAATCACTCTTCTTTATGTATTCATCAAGTTTGAATGTTTATCTCATCTCAAAAACAGCAAATAGCGTGACTTTTCACGAGCTCATTTCTATTGCTGCTATTGTCTAAGTTTAGAACTTAGAACTCTCTCTCTCTCTCTCTCTCTCTCTCTCTCTCTCTCTCTGTATCGAAGTGGACTTGTCACAAACTCTGGGTTAGTAATTCTCTAATAACATAGTCAGCCCCTTGAGAGTGCAGTCCTAGTGTAAAAGCCACTTTTTTTTTTTCTTCTGGCTTTAATAAGGCAGATTGTATCAAATTAAAAGACCCTGGCTCCAGGCATCTGTTGTATGGCTGTAACCAATTGCCTTACAAAATATTTACACTGGGTTGGAAAAGCAAGTAATTGAATGCCTTTTGAAAAATGAGGAGCATGTTGTATACAAAGCTCTAACTTTGAAAGGCTTCTGTAAACTTATTGCATTCTGGGAACATGTGGGCCACTAAAGGGAGGGGTGAAGAGTGTGTGTGTGTGTGTGTGTGTGTGTGTGTGTGTGTGTGTGTGAGAGAGAGAGAGAGAGAGAGAGAGAGAGAGAGAGAGAGAGAGAGAGAGAGAGTGTGTGTGTGTGTGTGTGTGTGTGTGTGTGTGTGTGTGTGTGTGTGTGTGTGTGTGTGCGTGCGTGCGTGCATGTAGCTATGTATGTTAAAACATCAGAGTTATACTGATGCAAGCAGACACTGTGAGTTTTAGTCCCACTTAATTGTAAACAGTTTGAACAGTTTGAAGTGAACACAATAATCAAATTCAAACACTCCGACCCTGACACGTATCGACTAGTGTGACTCCAAAACAATCATCGTTCGCATTTCTCGTGGGCGCCTTTTTTCGGTGTCATTCCAACTGAGGTTTGCTCCGTATAATCAGCGCGCGAGGAAACAAAAACAGACACATCTAACGCCTAACTATGCCGAGCCGCTGCCTAGTTTCATGGCCCCTGTGCCAGCCTCTAAAAAAAAAAATCTGTGAACTAAACACCCTGACCTCACGACTTCGCTATTTATTCAGCCAAAACGAACAAAGTTTGGCTGTCTGATCAGACTTTATGGGGTGAAAAAAGCAAAGTGATATTACTTCTATAGAAAAATGCTAAATTACAAAAAAAAAGTTGAACACTATAGAAAGTAACTCTTCTTCTATCTCTCCCTTTATCTCTCTCTTGCTAAGCCTTCCTCTCTCTCTCTCTCTCTCTCTCTCTCTCTCTCTCTCTCTCTCTCTCAGATTCGGATTCAGATTCAAGGTGCTTTATTGGCATGACAAAGGGTATTCATATTGCCAAAGCAGTCAGCACAGAAAGTAGTACAATAGCATTAGTACAATTCATAAAATAATATAATAAAATAAAATAAAATCTCTCTCTCTCTCCATCTCATCTGAGAGGCAAAGTCTCTCTCTCTCTCTCTCTCTCTCTCTCTCTCTCTGTCTCTCCATCTCATCTGAGAGGCAAAGTGGCCCGGCAGACCTGGGGAGCCTCACAGGGCGTAAGCCTCCATGAGCTCATGCCTTAAAGGCTCTTTTCCAGCCCTGTCCATGTCCATGCCAGATGAGACGAATATTTCCCTGACGGTCCAGAAAGGTGCAGTGAGAACCACAAGAGGCTCACCCCACAACTATTCACCTTGTTTTTTTTGTGTGGTTTTTTTTTCATCTTTTTTTAATTCCTTCCTCCCACATTATATTGAAGTCATAATCGTCCACGTGCCCTCAATATGTTATCACACTCTCTTACCACAATGTCTTTCGAGTTAGATTACATTTTCTAGTTTGTTGAATTTTCCAATCAATCAGCCTTATATACTGTAAACCATTCACACATGTTTGTGTCTTTCTTGTTAAACTACCGTACATAGCAGTTCCTTAGGAAAGGATAAGGCCTCCTCCACTCTCAATCCGATATATTACTCTGCATTACCCTGTATTCTGTTAAAGAGAGAGCTCCTGGAGTTCCTTTTGGATTAAAGTGAATTTGTACATCAAAGGTAATAAGATATGCATATTTCGGTAGCCTTTCTCCAACGCTAAACGTCACATTTACTTAATTTAAGCCTTTGGTGAATCTGTTAAGATTATCTCGCCAGTCTATTGCATAATTTGAATACAGCTGAATATAGATGAATGGCCTGGGATGCTGTACACCAGACGGCAGGTACTGTAACTCCATTACTATTCAGCCTAAAGGCACACACACACACACACACACACACACACATACACTCCTACACACCCCTGTGCACACTGACTCAGTTTGGACCCTCATTTTAATTTATGTCATTGTGTCGTGGGTCTTAACTCTTCTAATAGAAGATTATCCACCCCTGTAAGGTAAAATCAATCATGGTATTACTTCAAAAAGGAGGGAGAGGAGAAGAACACAGTAGTGGATTACTATTCCCTACAAACATCCTCATCTTCCATGCGTTCAGGAATATTCAATTTGCTACATGGAGCACGATAAATAATAATCATCAACAACAATGGCGGTGTCCTGAACGAACTCCATTTTGCGGCAAATGTAACAAAATCCAAATCTGGATTACGCCAACCGTTGACACATGGTTCAGTTAGTGTCATTTAACACATGTACACACACACACACACACACACACACACCAATTCTATGATTTAATGTGGAGGAGATGACGTGCACGACGAGGTAAACATGGATAATGTGTGGATAAGTGTGTGAGGAGTTGTGCTTGTGTATGTATCTGTGTATGTATCTGTGTCTGTCTCTCTCTGTGTGTGTATGTGTGTGTGTGTGTGTGTGTGTGTGTGTGTGTGTGTGTACAGTATGTGTGTGTGTCAGTGAGAAAGAGACACAGCGGGCACTGACGTGATGGCCCAACAGGAAATGGCCATGATTTAGAGAGTTGGGGACGCGGACGGGGCCGGCTAGCATCATCATCAGCTAAGGCGGAGGCGGAGGCAGGGCGGGCGGGTGGGCGGGCGTCAGCGGCAGTACCTCACCCCCGTCTGGATCCCGCCACGCGACAGATGAGTGTTGGGGCCCCCCTGGGAAATGACAGCATGGTAGCTCCCCGGCGCTGGATCATTAAGAAGCATATGCCATGACCAAAGGGAGTCCAGGGGAGCCGCACAGCAAGCCAGAGTTGTCACAAGTAAGAGTGGGAGAACAGCACACATACGCCCAGCAACATATACACACACACATACACATACTGTACACACACACACACGCAGTTAACAACACACACACATACACAGGCACACACACACACACAGACTCGCAGTCATAAAGAAAGACAGAGAGAGGAGTGGTTGAAGGAAACTTTGCGCAGGACTTAGCCGTGATCATCAGGTCATTGGCGTCCACCTCCTCCTCCGCGCCCCCACCCATAATTCCCTCGTGAGTCCCTCGGACTGACGCAGGTGCTTTCCCACACGGGCGAAGGTGGCACGACGACACCGACACTGGCACCGTGCGCATGACTCAACGGGAGGGGATGGATTATCTCCACGGCGATCTGGAACCTCTAGAATTCTCCGGGCGAGGTGCCGTGCGTACAGTAGGTGTGGCGCCCATTACAGTGACATGCAACACTGAGGTCATCGTCATAGGTACACGATGAGGTTGGACACATGGACTGCGTACAGAGTAACCTGCTGGAACAGAGCTAGTCACTCAAAGAAAAAAAAAAGGAGAAATGCATTACTGCTTTTTGAAATGCAGTCGGGTGGTGTCCCAAATTTCAAACTTGTCCCAAAGTTGAAACTTATATCTTATTCAACATTATTGGCGGACAATTCAGTCAGGATGTAGAGTAAATAAGGCCAGGTTACTTACAGCAGTCATCTTTTTTTCTTTTTTTTTTTTCTTTGATGCACACTTTGATGCTAATTCCGAAATAAATAATAAATGCGGAGCCTGGCTGTGTGTCTGGGAGAGCTCCAGCTTGGCTAATTTGGGTTAGTCCCTGCTTAGAATCTATCTGGGTGAAGAATGTTTTAAGGCGTCGTCACGAGGACACCTGAAGCACAGGAGGGGGATCTTTAAAGCGCTAAGCTTTTCTCCCCCGCTCTAATTTTAACTGCATCAATATTCATATCGCCGCGCATTTTAATTTTTGATTGAAATAAACAGCTTAATTATTTACTGAAACACCTTCACAGCGAGTGCTAATTTTTTTTTTTACCCATTTCTAAACCACTTTGATGCATAGTGAAAAAAAAAACAAAAAAACAAAAAACAAAGTTGATTCCATACTTAAGAGTATAGGCACCCACTATTGTCACCAATTTTTAGCCCAAAAATCTGGGCCAAGGCCACTGGTCATGGCCGAGCGTGCGTCTCCCCCCTGCGTCCTCGTCAGCAGGACGCCATCACATCACTGGGGGCCTGAGGTCCGTCAGCTTCCTGCTGTCTCCACCTCCTCCGCAGCGCAGCGAGCATCTGCAGCCCTGATCAGATGGGATCACATGCAAATGCATTCAGGTTGCCTGTCAGGCCTGGTTTTGTTAGCGGACCCCCCCACACCCTCCCACCCCCCCCACCCATCTGAAACGCTCATCACTCGGCTTCCTACAGTCTCCAGTGGCCACCCACTCGCCTCGGGGCAGAACGAATGCCCCCCCCCCCCCCCCCCCCCCCAACCTCCCACCCCAACATACCCCTGCTGAGAGGGGCGCATCCCCTGAGATCCCCCAGCCCTGCTCCTCCTGGAGGGGGAGTTTGGCCCCCCGTCACCTCCAGGTTACTCTTTGAGGGATTTCAGATTTCCTCCTCAAAGGGGAACATGGCTGGTTAAGGGGCTGCTGGTAGTGGTGGGTGGTTTGGTGGTGGGGCGACGGCGGTGTGTGTGTGTGTGTGGGGGGGGGGGGGGGGGATGTCTGTGGCCCTCTTCATGTTACGTCGTGGCACACATGAACTTAACCCTCTCCTCTGTTTAAGTATTTAGGAGCCGTGGCTATGAAGCGGTGCATCGTGATCGTGAAGGTTGTGACACCGCGGCTCCTCTTTAAACTTATCCGATTGACGCGGAGCATGCGAGTTTCCCCCGCTCCTGTTCCTGCTCTGCTCGGCTGTCTGCTCCATTTTTAATGTGCTCCACTTTACCCCCCTCTCATGAACTCTCTACCGCTACCGTTACCGCTGCTGCTGCTGCTGCAGTGGATGGCAAGCCTTCATGTTCCTGTGCGCCTACCTACATTACGTGTGGAGAGATATCTAAGCTCTGACCCTGTTCACACGGCAACAGTCTGCAAGTCGGACTTTTTTTTTCTTCTTTTTTTAATGCGTGCTATGCCACAGTACATGTTGTGCTTGGAATACAGACTTGGGAGTTTTGGTTAGGAGTTGTTTTTTTTGTTTTTTTTCTTTCTTTCTGTCTTTTCCCCGAGACTTCTGAAAGCGGCCATGTCATCGGCGATAAATGTTGAATCCATCAGAAGATCGTAATTGGATTTGACGTGTAATAAGTTTGGGATACATATTTGGGTCCAAAATATTCTGCTAATCACCCCACGAAAATGAATTTCATACCATAAATATTGGCAGTGAGACTCATTTGAGAGAAGGGGAAGCGAACGAGAGAGAGAGAGAGAGAGAGAGAGAGAGAGAGAGAGAGAGAGAGAGAGAGAGAGAGAGACAAACGTGCCAACAGCACAGTTACCCTTTGAAAGTGAATAGCTGGAAATAAAAATCCATCAGCAATATGGAAATTAAAACTGAGAAAAAAATGAAAGTTGAGACACTGAAGCTTATCAGTATTTTTTTTTTTTTTTTTTTAAAGGCACTGAACAGTGTGTACCAGAGAGAGCGCAGGGAGTTTCAATTTCACTACGGTGTCTCTGCTGCTGCAGAGACATCTACAAGAGCACTGATACACAACTCTCCCTTTCCTTCGATGTAGACTGTATGTGTGATTGTGTGTGTGTGTGTGTGTGTGTGTGTGTGTGTCTGTGTGTGTGTGTGTGTGTGTGTGTGTGTGTGTGTGTGTCTGTATGTGTGTATGTGTGTGTGCGTGTGTCTGCTTCCAAGCCCAGATACACACATTAAGTCTGGAGCATAGCCCTCTCGCAGCTTTTTGTTCCAGGATACCTGTCCTTGCAGGTCATGCTTTCATAATGCCCCTCAGTGCGGATGCTGAGGCTCTCTCTCCCGTTCTCTTTCTCTCTCTCCCTCTCTCTCTCTCTCTTTCTCTCTCTCTCTTTCTCTCTGCCAGAGTCCCCCTCTCTCTTTGCCTTTAAAGCCCTTGCAATCCTCCGCCCTTGATGTTCGCCTTGTACTCGCATGCACAAGCCTATCATTATCTGTGCCTCTTGACAATCCCTGCCTGCCATCTTTGTTACATCTGCGTCTCTTGCCCGAGGCTACAACATGACTGTATGGTTGATCTCGTCTCTTTTACATATCTCTCCCTCTCTCTCAGCAAGAGAGCGTGTTATCTCTCACAGAGCTGTGAATCACATTTCTTTTTTTTTCTCTCCTCCTCTCTCCTCCTCTCTCTTCTGAACACCCTCACCTCTTCTCTCCTAAGCCATCACAATGTGTCGTTAAGCTTTTGATTTTTTTTTTTTTTTCTTTCGGTGCCCAACACCTAACTACGAGCCGAGGGTTCTGCCGCGATGGGGAAACTATTGTCTGGATCTGACTGTGCAACTAAGTTTCTTTAAGAACAAACTTGTCAAAGCATATGTGGTAATGATCTTTAATCCCTGTTGGTGCTCTGGCAACTAACCATCTACTGAACACACTAATGATTTCTTATATAACTTCTTTGATTAAAAGAAGAAAAAAAAAACATGCTTCTTGTGTAAGTTCAATGGTAAAGCCTGCATGCCATTGAATCATGCTGTTGGGTAATTTGAGACTTGATATAAGTACATAGGAGTACATCACATTTGAAACGCTTCAAATTCAAAGGCTGTCAGTAACCAGGCTAACAGAGAGAGAACTACTGATATACTGCAGCTTCACAAATGATTGAGCACTAACACACACACACACACACACACACGGAGAAATTGACTAAATTCTGCACCTTCTTTACATGCTCTCTATATGGTTGGGGAATGAAGATGTCTCTGTCTCTGAGTTTACATTGTCTGGGTTTTTTTTTCTGACTTTTAGATGAGCTCGACTACTTCCTCTGCGACATCAACAAAAAGAAAAAAGAAACAGAACAGAAACAATCCTATTCATTATTCCTAACATTCTACAAACAAACCCTATGTGTGTGTGTGTGTGTGTGTGTGTGTGTGCGTGCGTGCGTGCGTGCGCGTGTGTGCGTGTGTGCGCGTGTGTTTGTGCCTGTGTGTGCGTGTGCGTGTGCGTGTGCGTGTGCGTGTGCGTGTGTGTGTGTGTGTGTGTGTGTAGGGGCCTCCAGAGAGTGGGCCCTAACTTGGTTGCACTCCCTGGTGAACAGTTCTGCATCTCCAGGTGCAAAGACTGGGCAGCTTAAGTGCCATTGTTGGCTTAGCTCAGGTTTTACTTGGCAAATCCGAACGGTATTACAATACAAAATGGCTGTCCAAAAACGGCTGTTTTTTTCCTCTGGACACACACGAGTGGCGAACACTAAAGAGTTAGACCACAGGCCGCCCACAGAGGGCCTAACCTACCATGTCAGAACCGTCAGAAAAGGAGTTCTACGCAACCAGCTACAGGACGTGACATCACTGACATCTCTGGTCAGAAAAATCTCTAAGGTATGACCTATCTTGTCCTACTGTAACAATAACCGTATATTGCACATAATGGCAGAAGAACACATCAGAATGTTGATATGCTATGATAACTGTGACTAATATTGTAACTTTAAGATGACGTTTGTATGTGTTTGCATGTACAGTATACAGTTGCATTTCCATACACAAAATGTAAAATGGACTTCATAATAACACAGTGACACAATGAAAAAGGTTTTGGTATGATATGTGTGGTGGGAACATGATGATACTGCAGAGGCAAGGACGAGCATCCAAACAATCTTTCTGCCGTTCTAATGAACTTGAACGTATAGTCATAGTTTGTAGCCACTCTTTTCTTTTTTTTCCCTCTGGCCAAACAGTCTTGTGTATCTTATTCAAGTTTCCTAGATCTGTGCTGAAGTACAATGAACTAGAAATACCCCAGCAAGCATCTTGGCTTTCTATTCAATATGGCCAAACAGTTCTCTATCGTTTGTTTATACAGCTATCTCTGTGTGCTTTTTCATCAGGTCTTTATCCTGAGTCTTGTCTTTTGGATACCTGGCTTCAGTAAGAATAACAGAGCAGACTGTGGTCAGGGACGGTGTGTGGGCCAGATATACACACGCTCACACACACACACATGCGCACACACACACACACACACACACACACACACACACACACACACACACACACACACACACACACACACACACACACACACACACACACACACACACACACACACACACACACACACACACACACACACACACACACACACACACACACACACACACACACACACACACATACACACACAGAGACATGATCATGGAGCACACCCAAAGTCAATCTGCCCTCATCACGGCCAAGGTGTTTTATATTATTAGGCTCACAGGGGAATGGAAGCGCCAAGTTGTGTTTCCTGCCAGATTTCAGGAGTGTGTTTTTTCCAAAATGCTAGTAAAAAAGGTGCAAGGGGTTTCTGCAAGGAAATCAAGGTTAAGTGGAGATGATGGCAGCCGTGTCAGGGAAATGTGAATCAATAACCTGCCTTTCATCTAAAAACACGTCTCAAAATAAAAGGTTGTTTTGAGAAGTTAATTTTGTGAAAATGGTGCCATTGAATTCTCTCAATATTTCTCCAAGTCACAACACTATTTATTCCACATTTCTGGTGTTCCATTTTTTTGTCCGCATCAAGCAATAAAATTACAATAATTAATGCTGTCTGTTCGTTCTTTTCTCTTTTTTTAATTGGAGCTAATTAGGTCGAGCGAAAGTTTAGCGGCGAGCTGAAAGGTACGTCCAGGTCACATGCAGCTCTCGGCGGGTCGCCCCCCCCTCCATCCACCCCCCACCAACTGCCCCCCTTTTCATGTAGCGAGGCTTGAGCTTTGGAACACAGAGGATCCCGGGGCAGCAGTAGGGGTGGTGTCTGTGTGTGTGTGTGTGTGTGTTTGGGGGGGGGGGGGGGGGTGTATGGGGCAGGGACAACAGCGCGGGGACGCAGGGCCGAGGCTGTGGACAGAGATAATAAAGAGAGTCGGCGTGGCGCGGCGTGGTGCGACTCGGCACGGCAGCAGCTTCACAAACAGCACTGAATACCCTCACTGGGGAGATGTTAACCATGGGCCTTCCACCGGAGAACCACACAGAAAGGGGGGACTGGGGGGGGGGGGGGTGGTGAGAGTGGAGGGAGTGGATGGGGGGGGGGGGCAGGGGGAGCTGTCTGTTTGTTTGTACTGTAACCACTGAGAAATAATTATTCAGATTTAATTACTGTTTGGAAAGCCACTGTGTCTACAAGCTTAGGACTGTGGACTGTCTCCCTCCTCAGTAAAGTTTGCATAGAGTTGCTCCTCCTCTCACGCTCTCTCTCTCTCTACCTCTCTCTGCCTCCCTCTCTCTTTCTCTTTCTCTCTCTCTGCTCCTCTCTGTTCCTCCTTTCCACTCTGTTGGATGACTGGGGTGCATTCTTGTCCACATGTTATGTATTAAAATTAAATTACGTTTGATGTATCTGTTAATAACGATGCTTCAATGGCTTTCTGTAGTCTCACTGGTAGCATAGAGGGGAAAGCTAGCGGTGCGCCTGTCTCATCAGACACAGCAGACAGAGGAGAAATAGCTTCGCTGACATTTATGTAAGAGTTTTTGTCAGGTTAGTCCAATTTCCACATCACAGGCGAGAAACTACACAGCTACAGGTTATATCTCCCAGGAGGCCTCATCCAACCAACAAAGCTCTGGGAAGACATTTCACCCAGCTCTTCTGTCTGCTTCTCATTTGCCCTCTCTCTCTCTCTTTCCCTCTCTCTCTCTCACACGCACACACTCTCTCTCTCTTTCTCTCTCTCTCACACACACACACATTCTCTCTCTCTCTCTCTCTCTCTCTCTCTCTCACACACACACACACACACACACACCTACACATACTAAACACACATTCACATTCAACACACACATACAACACACACACACACTTACACAAATGCCAATATTTGACTTCACTCGGGCGGGAAAAAAAAAAGAAGAAGAAAAAATCAGTACCAACACCTACCCCTTCTTGAATGTCAAAGAATGGGAGATGGTGGAGTTGGGAGGAAAACACATGAAAATGTTTTCATTCTCCCACGGTTTCATCTCTGGATGGAGAAAGGGTCCAGATCGCTGTTGACTGTGGGAGTAGACCAGGCCCAGTGGAGCTGGATCAACGCCAGCCTTCGGGCCAGGCCCGGTTCTGTGGTCAGCTGCTGATGGGGAGAATGACCAGATGTAGATCTGTGAATACTTGGAAACCCCTCCCTGTGCCAGGCTGGCTGCTCCGTTGTGTTTACCATTGTTTTAATACCGACGGAAACACAAACACACAGACATACAGACAAACAGACACACACACACACACACACACACACACACACACACACACACAAAAGGTAAGATTCTTACCGCTTCACACACACACATACACACACACACACACACACACACACACACACACACACACACATGTTAAAAAAAAGAAATCACCATGCTCCAAAAATTCCCATTTGTGAAACAGATTTCCATGGAGAAATGAGATCCGCAAGCGTTTGAAGAAACGCTGAGGTGATGAAACAACCCCACTCAGACGAGCTTGGGTTTGACAGTGGAAAAATATACACACTTTGACTGATTAAGGCCATCGTGGGTTTTGAACTAATACCTGTGTCTTGTGTTTCATACCAACAGTGTGTCTTGAATTATGAATAGCTTCAGCCCTCTGTGAGAGGGTTCACTGGATTCATCCATCTCTGCCAGCGTATTCTGTTCTATATACAGTTCTGAGGCTTGTGGAGGAAGGCCACAAACTTTGAGCAGCTCTCGGTATGCATTATGAGTGAAAAACACTTTATCAGGACTGGTGGGTTGAAAAATAGGAGCTATCTTCAGGGCTGTGGAGCTATTTTGTAGTTTTCTACATTTCTGTTTGCTTGATTTCGACGTGTGTCTTCAAAAGATACATGGTTTTATGGAAATATTTGGGCATCATTGTTGTTAAGGTCTGCATTGGATGTAAAATAATGTGTGTAAAAGCCGTACTATAAAGGTCTTCTATTTAACAATCAGGTAACAATCAAAATCCGTTGGAATGGACAAAAGGGTGTTTGTGTGTGTGTGTGTGTGTGTGTGTGTGTGTGTGTGTGTGTGTGTGTGTGTGCTCAAGTGATTGTGAAAGTCTCACGTCTTTGGTTTTAAATGGTTGCAGACTATAAAATAAATATTCACTCATCGTAACTCAACACCAGGAAGAATTCTGAAAACAATTAAACAAAAAAAAACTTGTCCTTAAGATCCCACGCCAGCTTACAGTATACAGTAACCTTGCAATGAGGAAACTACGCAGCTAGTCACCACGCCCTGGTGTAAAGGTCTTGCACAAGCAGAAGAACAACTATTACAAACCTTGGGCCAGCAAACCCAACCCAAATTACTGAGGATGACTCGCACTCACTACGACCTCCAAGCCTCTGAAAACACGGCCAAGGGTATGAGACAAGGTATAATCCCCATCGCACTGGAAAATGTGTGTGTTTACCACTTCCCGGCACTCCCCGTCACACCACCAGGGTAATGCAGTTAAGATGATATGTCCCTACTTTGCCCAGGATTTCAATTTTTTTTTAAAAAAAACATACATTTGTTCGCACAGCTTAGGTCTCTGCAATGCCCGAATCTCAGGTTAAATGCCTTCTATTCAGACGGTTAAATTGCGGGAACATAAATATAATTAGGTTCTACACAGGCTTGGTTATCTAAGCACCTCCTTGCCAGGGCACTGCTTCAGGTTTTTCACTGGCTTTTCACAAGCCCTTTAAGCTGTGGCCAGTAGCCGCAGTGTCATGTAATGTTCCTTTTCCAAGTACAGTATCGCTCGATTATTCAGTCTCTTTCACTATGTAAAATGAACACAGTGGAGGTGTGAGCCCACAGACACAGACACACACACACACACATATACACACACACACACACACACACACACACACACACACACACACACACACACACACACACACACACACACAGTCTCCCTCTCTCTTTCTTGCTCTCTTTCTCTCACACACACACACACACACACAGACACACACTGTGCATCTGTATAACACAAAAACATATCTATGGTGAAATGGCCCCATACTGTGTTGGCACGGGACGCAATTTACCTCAGTAGTCAATTCAACATAAAAGCTACTTTTAATTTTTTTGGAGGTTTCACACACATTCAACTCAGGCCCTTTTGAGCACAAACAAATGGATTTGGTTTCTCAGCTTCGCATTAACTCAGTCTCATGCACTCCTCCTCAGTCTAGTGTTAAAACCCCTGCAGATCACCCTCACAGGGACACACCGCTGGGCTGCACAATCCAGACCTCACACACACACACACACACACACACACACACACACACACACTGGACCCCCACCACCTAAACCATCCCACACACTCACACACACACACACACACACACACACACACACTCTGGACCCCCACCACCTAAACCATCCCACACACAGACACACACAGACACAGACAGACACACACACACACACACACACACAAACACACACAGAGACACACACCTGCATTCACAGCTCTGATCCTCTACCTCCCCCTATGCACTTGGAAACATTCATATCCCTTCAACATTCATATCACTCATAGGCCCCCCACCCCCCGCACACACACACACACAGCTCTGTTCATATATATCCGTCTATCCATTTTCTATATAAAACACACACTTGTGCGCACATAAACCCCTCAGCACCACCCGAAGCATCCTGTGCTGCACCTCTGCTTGATATGGAGCTGTGGAAGGGGCCGTGAAACTCCCACAGACGCCCTATTGTTTGAAACGTATCTAACTGCTCCTCGGGGAAAACCTCCACACTGTACTACAGTGAGGTTTCTCTCAGTCACAGGAAGTCTATCGGAGATCTGGACATGTGTTCAGAGCACAGTCAATGTCACTCCATACAGGAACTCTCTGCTATGAGAAAACATGGAGGGTGTGTGTGTGTGTGTGGGTGGGGATGGGGGAGGGGGGGGGGGGGTATAGGCAGAGAAGCTCAAAGATGTGGTTCAGGATTTACAACTCAAACAACTCACTGCTAGATTCTGTCAAATGTGACTGCAGTGAAAACAGATGCTTATAAAAGATGCTGAGGTCTTTCTGAAGTCTTTCTCTCACCTCTTTGCCTTGATTCGGTAATCTCTTTCAATTCAGAGCGAGAGAGAGCGAGAGAGAGAGAGGGAGAGAACACAGACCGAGACAAGAAAGATATGTAACCAAGCAAGAGAGCTGTGCCTTCAGAAAAGAAAGTTCTTGTTGTTTGTACTTGTTTGTGTTGTTGTCATTCAGGAGGCGACATTGTTTGTGGAGGGGGGGGGGATGTTGTGGCGGAGGTTGTGCTGTGTGTGTGTGTTTGTGGTGGAGGTGGGGGGGGCAGTTGAGTTCTTGTTGGGGTGGATGCTGTCATGTAGCAGAGTAGGTGTGAATTATGCAAATTCTCTGACACATACTTGGACTTGGAATCCGTAAAGGCACATTCTACCCCGATCATACATACAGCGGCCTCAACGAGAACAGAGAGAGAGTGTGAGAGAGAGAGAGGGGGAAAGAGAGTGAGGGAGTCGAGAGAGAGAGGAAAAAAACGGGAGCCTTACCTTCAGGCAGGAGCTTATCTTATTTGCTGGCTTTTTTTTTAAAGTGGGGATTAACATAAGCACCTCTGCCTTTGTGCTCCGTCTCAAAATAATTTTATCTGCGGTGCTCTCAGCGACAATCTGCGTTTATCAGGTAACTGAATATCCTCCGCTCAGAGGAAATACGCCTTCAAGGAGCCCCCCTCCATCGCTCAGGTTATATTTAGCCAGCGCTCCACTTTGCCTGGGTTTTTATTCCCTCGTTTATTTTTTTTTTATTTCTCGTTTTTTTGGGGAGAATATTCGGAAATGGAGCGGGCGATGGAGGGGCCGCGAAGAGGAAGAGGAGGAGGAGGAGGAGGAGGAGGAGGAGGAGGAGGAGGAGGCTTTTTTCGTCTGTCTGTGATCAAACCTGAACTTCTGGGTGAGGGTTGAAAAGGGACTTGACTCCTCCACTGGATGTGAGCACGTACACACACACACACACACACACACACACACACACCGCTGCCGCAGCTGTGATCACAAACGGCTATCTGTACCCACCCTCTGAGAGAGACAGTGAGAGAGAGGGTCACGAAAATGTATCTTTTTTGGGGGTTCGATACACGGCTGCGTCTGTGACATCCCATGTTTCTCCAGCTCACTTTGGTCTGATTCCCATAACTCTCTCTCTCGCTCTCTCGCTCTCTCTCTCTCTCTCTCTCTCTCTCTCTCTCTCTCTCTCTCGTCTACCTCAGACGCACAGAGCAGAGCAGAGCAGAGCGGTGTGGCGTGGCGTTTTAGCACTCCCACTTGGACTGTGTCTCTGCCCTCTGGAAATCGCCCATTAAAAAAGGGCTTTTTTGGCAGCCGTCGAGGCTGACAGGAAACAGAAGAGGAAATGATATAATGGCTCCAGAATTGAACGCTTCTGCCGTGCCCAGATGCTCTGAGCATGACCCCGGCCGTTCGCTGGGAACTGTGAGGTGGCATGTTTGGCAGCCGACGACGGGGGTGTGTTGGGAGTGTGTGTGTGTGTGTGGGGGGGGGGGGAGGAGAACACGAAGCCCCCTTTCTCTAAGTGCTGGAGAAAGTTCCTGTGTCCTTAAAAAATGAGGAATGAAATTTAAAAAAGGGGGTTCCTCTAAAGGCATCCGTGCAGTAGGGGTGGGGTGGTGGGCGGGAGTGGGGTTGGGTTGGCTTAAAAACCAGAACCCTGTCCTGTTCCCAACACACACAAAAAGAGAGAAGTACCAAACTGCACAAGCCTTTAGAGTACTGTAGAGTAGTTTTGCTATGCACTTCTCACTGTTAAAGTCCACACTGCCTTGAACATGGCCTATCTGCTACACAGTCGATAGATGGGTGGATGTGTGTGTGTGTGTGTGTGTGGGGGTGCAGTGTTAGCATCCCATAGTGCATCCCCTTGTGCACGACATAAAACTAAGGGCTTCATTTTCTCCAAAGAATGTATCAAAAGAATTCATCACGCCGCATTTATGCCCTTGAAACAATCTGCGACGCCGCTTGGCTGCCGTCGCACCACAGGCGACCGAGAGCAGTGCACATACATTAGATGACTGCATGCATGTAATCTGTAGGGCAGATAATGGCGGTGCTGGGGCTGGAGCTGGAGAGACCCAGTAGAGGATGAACGCATACTATAACTCTCTCAAACCCTCAGCTGGATCCAGCTGCCCGTCTCTATAAGGTATCCGCTCCCTACTGGGCTGGAGTGTGTGTGTATGTGTGTGTGTGTGTGTGTGTGTGTGTGTGTGTGTGTGTGTGTGTGTGTGTGTGTGTGTGTGTGTGTGTGTGTGTTGCATTTCGACTTGTAATGTAAAGATAGCCTAATGTCAAAGTGGTATCTGTGTGTCACAAACATGCCCAGGCACATACGTAGGAGAGACACACCTCTACGTGAAAATACACACATACAAGCACATCCCCCACACACACACACGCATACACGCGCACACACACACACACACACACACACACACACACACACACACACACACACACACACACACACACACACACACACACACACACACACACACACACACACACACACACACACACACACACAAACACTGCTGTGCTAGCAATGGTGGCACCAACACTAAGAGCAGTTAATGAAGTAGAGGTAGTGCACTAATGGTACACCCATTATTATCACTGATGACAGCGATAACAAATGAACCTCGTCTGCCATCTGACTGCTGCTCATGTTAAAGAGAGAGATGAGTGAGGGCTCGCTATTGCTTCTCCCTCTCTCTCTTTCTCTGACTGTCTCTCCCCCTCTCTCTTTCTCCCCCTGTCTGTCTCTCTAACCCTCTCTCTTTCTCCCCCTGTCTCTCTCTCTCTCTCTCTTTCCCCCTCTCATGTTTGCTCTCTCTCTCTTCCCTGCTCCTGTTCTCCCTCTCACCGTCTGACTGTCTCTCCCCCTCTCTCTTTCTCCCCCTGTCTCTCTCTCTCTCTCTCTCTTTCCCTCCTCATGTTTGTTCTCTCTCTCTTCCCCGCTCTCTTGTTCTCTCTCTCTCTCTCTCTCTCTTTCTCCTGCGTCTCCCTTTTCTGATATTTGTGGCATGACTGATTTGAGATGGACCGATTGTGAAAAAAAAATTAATTACGACGGACACAATAGCCACACAATTCCGCTGTTTTTTTCTTTCTTTTTTTTCCGGCCCCTTGCGTGAAACACAAGACAGAGGAAACGCCACGCCACGCCACACACTCTGGTGCACAGTCCTCGAGATGTTTTACACTCCAAATGAGCTGTGCTTGCAGAAGAATTTAATTTGATCTGCTGCTGTAATTGTGCTTCCAAAAAGAAGGAAGGATGGGGGGTGCTGCAAAGGGAAGTATACTGTATGGGGTGTATGGGGTGTATTGAGGAGGGGGAGGGGGGCAATGCAACTTTAAATGTAATATGCACAAAGAAGTAAATTAACTGAAGAGAACCCTTGTGATGTGTTGACACTTGCTCTGCATGGTCTCATGGAGCGAGAGCACAGAGAGAGGAAAAACAGAAAGAAAGAAAGAAAGAAAGGGTGGAGAGAGAGACGGAGGGAGAGAAAACAGTGACGATAAACCAGCACAAAGAAAAGCGTTATGAATTTTATTAATGACTGCAAGACAGTATGCAAAACATCAAAGGTCCGTGGAAAAAGATTAATGACCCTGTGCAAGACTGTTTAATTACCTTCGGCTAATTAGATTCTTGACCAAATTTTTAATATCTGCATTCCCCGCAAAGCCTAATTGAGATTCCGCCATATTTATCAATCTTTTATAGTAAAAAAAAAATAATAATAATAAAAAAAAAATCCTGTGTATGCTTATTTTTGTCCCTCCTTTCTTTGTTTGCTCTTTTGCACTCTGACTCCATTAAAGGCCGATTATTGGATAAATAGCGGTGAGGTCATACTCTTCCCCATAGGTAGAGAGGGGGTTGCGAGTGCATTAGTCCAGGGCCTGTTTAGTTTGTGTTGGGTTATCAGTCTCATCTTCTATTTATAATGAAGTTCGCCTGCTAATGAACAGACAGGCAAACAGTGTAAACTGGCCTTGTCATAATTCCCTTATCTGCCGTGTGCTCTGAACCCTCTCATGACTGCCTGGGTAAATTGCGGATCTGGTTCTCGCCGTGCCTCTTCTGCAACCCCCCCCCCCCCCCCCCATACACACACACACACACACACACACACACACTCCAAAAGGATAATCCCGCAGCCTGTTTACTCCTGTTTACACCCCAATGGCCAAGAACCCAGATCTGTTTTATCCTTCTCATTTGCGCTGGGTTCTTCTTCCTCTTCTGAATCTTTCCCCCCTCTTTTCTCCTCTCTGACATTCTTCGTTCTTCTTTCTTTTTTTTGCTGCGGTTGTTGTTGTTGTTGCGATTACTGTCTCCCCAGGAGTCCATGGAGAGGCAGAGTACTAGGCCGCAAAACTTGGGGAAAGTCAGTAGGTATGCAACCTTCAGAGTTTTTGTGTCACACACACACACACACACACACACACACACACACACACGCACACAAACACAGACACACATAACGAAGGGGTCTTGTTTTGAGAAATGTAAAGTAAACAGGCTGCCAAATGGACACAGGAAGGGAGGATTCCACAGCACCATCTGGTGTTTCTCGCTTTTCACTACAGAACACACACACACGCGGACTCTCACAGAATACGTTCTCTCTCTCTAACACACACACGCACACACAGAAACACACACACACACACACACACACAACACTCCTTTTATCTGTTCCCGCTGTCATAACTAAGAGTGGTGTTAAACCATTACAACAATTAACACTGTCAAAATACACCCATAAACTTCCCTTTGTGGGGCACACTGATCCAGCCTATTAGCGTCCCTCTCCTTCAAAGTCCATTGTCCTCGAGTGGCTCAAAGAGCTTACAGTGAGGGCCACCCTAACCCGGAGCAGCGGCCATCTGTGTAGCAAGTTCTCCTTAGCCTCGGGTCTCTATACCTTGCAGCAACACTTGTCTCCTTTCTGCTCCATTCACATCTATCTAATTCCTTTTATGTGGGCATCACTGACTGCAGACGAACATGTAAGAGCATGTGTAAGGCTTCTTCTAGTCCGCAGAACACTGGATATGATGTTAGTTTCCATTGCTGTTGTTGTTGTTGCTGTTGTTGTCGTTGTTGTGGTTGTTTTCTCAGAGACACATGTAGTCAGAGTCAGGTAAAAGAGACTGTGTGCAGTGTTCGTCGGCAACCGAGGGGATGCGAGGAAGAGGAGAGAAGAGAGGAGAGGAGAGAAGAGAAGAGAGGAGAGGAGAGATGGAGGTTGTGAGCGAGGGAGGAAAAAGGATGCCTTGAAGCTCTTAAATATGTAACGGCGGCCATCTGCAGGGGCTCGGGGGGGAAGCTGTTTGTTCTGTGTTACATATGTGATACTACAATTACGGCATCTCAGGGGAATCCTCACTGTCACTTTGCATTTACCTTGGGTCCGTTGCAACTCAAATCTATTTTTTTTTTACTCGTCTTTTCTTTTTTTGACTCATTTGCTGCCAAATCCTGCAGAACAAGGCGATGATTAAGGTTGCCGTGGCCTGCCCGCCTGCCTGCCTGTCTGTCTGCCCGCCTTCAGGTTGCCTGAGCTTGAAAAGATTTTCGGCGGCTTAAAAAACTAACGTTCAGACATAGCGCGGGATAACGGGGGCTGACAGGCTGGTGTAACCAGGATGCCATCACAGTAGAAAATCAGAGCAAAGCCATTTTAAAGGTCAAGCTGCAGCACTTTGTGTTTTTTTATGCTTTGTTTGAATGATTCTCTGTTTGGTCAGGACCTTGTTGTTGTTCTGTGTGTGATGGAGGGAGGCACAGTGCCTGTCGTGTGAACCGCACAGCAGAAGTGACTGACCCAGATAAATATCTGCCAGACTGACATCGAAATGTCCTCGTCTAAGTTTCAGATGACACGATGCAAATCAAAGACTGTGAGTCCTTATTAGGCATTTGATTCTGGCAAGTAAGCTGCTGAGGGGGCTGAGGGTCTCTGTGCGTTGTGTGACCACAAGTCGCAGAAGGGAAATCAGTGACCTCACGGAGGACCTCTGGGCCACTCGGCGTTGGCCTTAATCTAATGGTGGGCTGAGCCACTGCCCGTGCTCAACTCCCCGCACATAAACTGGTAAAGGGGTAAACAATGTAGAAGATGCAATGAATTTGCATGCACGTACACAAACACAAATACAAATACAAATATACACACGCACACACACACACACACACACACACACACACACACACACACACACACACACACACACACACACACACAGCGCATCCTTGCGTGAGGTCAGAGTGGGGACTGTGCTGCTTTGGACTGTGTAATTACTGATTTCAAACTGAGCAAAAAGTGTCAGGATAATTGGTGAATTTCTCTTTAAATGTATGCCAGCACCAGTGCCTGAAAGCTCACCGTGAATCCTGCATACAAAGTCAAACAAAGCTAAAATAAATATGCTAAATAATTAATTCATATGTGCATGACACGTGCATTACAATCAATGTAAAGAAAGCATAAATAACATTTTAAAAATCTAGTCAACTGAATGAAAATTATTATTAAGTTTGAATAGCAAAATAAAATATATGTAATAAAAAATTTATAATCTAAGATGTTAAAACACGGCAAATGTCTTCCTTTGACTTTGTTCATAGCGACATTTAGAGTGCTAAATGCTGGGAAGGTTCATTACTGGGACAAAAAAGGAAATCACTGAGCAAGCACTCGCATGGAAACCATCACACACACACACACACACACACACACACACACACAAACACACACACATACACTAACACACACACACTCATACTGGGCAGCCAGAAAAATCTAATTTTGAAAGTTTTTGACAGTATCTGATAGAATGGACTAGCCAGTATATTGAACCATTTAAAAAATGGAGTTATGGACAACTAGATGCAGTCTCCAGGGTTTGTAATATTTTTTTTCTCTTTCCGTCAAACGGAAGCTGGTGGATCTAATAGATTAGAAGCCGAGCTCTTCACTTAAAGCAGGACGTTAATAAGTGAATAAGTTCTCCATCTCGAGTGCAGTTTATTGTATTTATGTGCCACGAAATGTAATTTCTGCTTCGCAAAACGACATCGGAATAAGCCCATCTCATGAGTCACTAAAATGCACTGATTGTTATCAAACGAAAAGAGAACAAAAAAAATAGCATCTGGTCTCGCTCAGAAATCGTCCATCTTCCTCTCCAGAGATGTACTTCATAGTCGACATGACAAATGAGCAAAACCTGAAGCGAAATGGCCTCTTCCTCAGCTACAGATATCATAAACGCACTCAATTAATGACATCATCGCAAACCCAGAAGCCTGGATCCAAACTTTTCTGCATTGTTTGTCTTCATTTACTGCAGGAAAAGAAAAGAAAAAATGAAAGCTACAGACATCCATAGCTTTCTTCTTTGTCTTTTCCCTTCTTGCCTTCTATTTCTTTCTTTCTTTCTTTCTTTTTCTTTCTTTCCTCTTCTCCCCATCCTCACCCCAGCGTCTGTGTGTCTGTCACAGCCCTTGTTATGCTTGGCCTTGTTTTTATAGGCCACACCAGATCACAGTATGCCTTTCCCATGACCACAAATTCACCGTGAAGTCATCAGAGCGCTGCCGCAAAGAAACGGGGAAGTCCCACTCCGCAAACAAATGCCCGCTTGTTTATTTATTTCTCCTTGAGCCTGCCGGACCCTGAGCCAAGTACCTGTGGGCCTTCGAACAACTCGTTTGCATTGACACACTCACCTTACAATGACCCTTAATCTGATTTATGACCATTTTAGCAAAGCTAATCAGAGAATTTAATAAAGCCATTTAATGGCCGATTGCCATTGAAGTGTAATATAATTAAGAGGCTTAGCACATTGATTGTGTTGGTGCCCCGGGAGAGAGATTCTAGAACAGTGGTCTATGCTAGAAAGATTGTGTCGATCACTTTTAGCAACCTCACATGATCAAATATGGTGAAATCTGTTTTAGGATGTGATGCGACTTATAGTTCAGAGTTAACACTCTGTAATGTATGAGCCAACGTGATGGTTAAAATCATCATCTCTATCTCTCATTCGCCTGTCATTTGGGGATGTTCACATTTCTCAGCAACGGAGACAACTCTTTTGGGTGGCCAAGACACCCCAAAAAACACATTAAGTGTTCCAATGAGTCGAGGTGAAGAGAACGTTTTTCCATAAATCCACTGTTGCGATGGCACCCATTTGGCGTCTGATTCGCGTAAAAAAGCCATTTGTATGGGGGCAGGAGGAGGCGGCAGCGGAATCAGAAGCATATGGGGTGAAATCACATTGAAAGCACAGAGCAGTAAATTAATAGCAACAGATGCCATGATGTCTGGCTACTGTGTTTCTCCTCCGAGTCTTGCATTCTTTATACTTTGGAATAATGCTATTGTAATAATCTCCCAAGATTCGCTTACCATTGCGTGGCACTGCTTGTTTATTTAGAGAGGGTTCCAGTGCTACTTGACCTACAGGAAATGCAGCAATCTCCGGGCCGAATCTGCTTATCTCCATTTCATGTCAGGTCAAAAAGTGCCTATATTTATTTATCGCTTTGCATAAAGATGGAGAGGAAGGCAATGATCCTGTTTTAAAACAGGATGCTGATCGTACTGATCTGTACACAGGCTTTGCTACAACCATTTCTTTCCAACCAATTCTTCAACAGCGAGCATGAATGGACTTAGCGTTTGAAAGAGCCTAAACGGTCTGTTTAACGTAGACTGAAGGATATTTGGACGGGTATTGAAATCCATAAATAGCTCTGCTGCTGTAGCTGATGTTGAATTGTGTGAGTGAATGAAAGATTACACCCATGATTAGAAGGCTCCTTGTGGGGCCCTCGAGAGTTTTCCTCAAACAGGTTCCTTGTCCATTCATTGGCTACAATGAACTAAAGCCCTTTTGAATAAGGAAGTCATGGAGGAAATGTTTCTCTCTCCCCCTAAGCAAGCTGTAAGAGACTGGTGGACTTGTGATGTCACACTTTGTGAAGTCTCACATCATTAGGAGATTAGAGATGTCACCGTTTTCAGGTGTTCTTTTGACTAAACAGGTGAAAACTCGCCAGAGGCACTGGTTGTTACACAGAGGTATACCGTAACTTCCTGACTATTAGCCACGACTTAAAGGCCTACATTGATTTTGCAAATGTCTTCCACTATGAGGATAATACAGGGGGGGCAGTTAATATGGTGTTAATATGGTTTTATTTCTTTAAGCTTGCATAAAACACTGCGGCTTATACACAATGCGGCTTATATGCGGGAAATTACTGTATTCAATAAATTAAATAAATGTAAGGAACCCCTCCTCATAAAGAGCATTGTCTTTGATTAAACGTTAAGTTATAGAGTTAAAGGAGAATTCCGGTGTGAAATTGAGCTTAACTGTACCGAAACATGTTAAGGTGTACTCACACGTGTTTTAGACGCACTTTCACTCACCCCCAGCATTCCGAACTCCTCCGTTTTCAGCCTAGCTTACAGTAGGCTTGAAGCTATTAGATTGGGCATTACGTAGCCTATGCAGCTAAATCGCTATTTTTAAACCATTAAAAAGGTTCCAAGTAACTCCACACTGCATTGGTTGACTTCTGAGGGTCCTGACATTTAAAACGAGATACTTAGAGCTTTGGAAGTGCACAGGAAGTTTATTAAAAAAGACTGTTTATTCAAGCAGTACCTTCATAGAATCTCTCCGCTGGGCGCCATCTTGTGGTGAAGTCGCGATAAGTCGACTGACGAGCACAAACGAACAGGAAAGACAGGGGGACATATTGCAAACATGTTGAGCTTTGTTACTCATCATGCTCATGTAGACAGTATAACTATATATTTCCTATGGAATTACTTTAGCAATATGTTCCCCTGTCCTTCCTGTTCGTTCGTGCTCGTCAGTCGGCTTATCGCGACTTGATTCCAAGATGGCGCCCAGCGGAGAGATTCTATGAAGGCACTGCTTGTAAACAGTCTTTTTTTAATAAACTTCCTGTGCATTTCCAAAGTTCTCAGTATCTCGTTTTAAATGTCAGGACCCTCAGAAGTCTACCAATGCAGTGTGGAGTTACTTGGGACCTTTTTAATGGTTTAAAAATAGCGATTTAGCTGCATAGGCTACGTAATGCCCAATCTAATAGCTTCAAGCCTACTGTAAGCTAGGCTGAAAACGGAGGAGTTCAGAATGCTGGGGGTGAGTGAAAGTGCGTCTAAAACACGTGTGAGTACACCTTAACATGTTTCGGTACAGTTAAGCTCAATTTCACACCGGAATTCTCCTTTAACATGATGTCAATACCATTTTACATCTAGTATCCATGGCTTGGCTTTCGACCAAGAACTTTGTCATTGGCAGAACATCCTCAGAGGAGCTGAACGTACTTCTAACTTAAGAATATGAACACTCACAGGCAAGAGAAAATAATCAGCACCCGACTCCAGAACAAACCTGGTTTCAAGGGCGATTATCGAGGTGCTAAAAAAAGAGTAATCTCTGAGATATGAGGCATTCAGGCAAGCTCTTGTGATCGCTGTGAAGATAACAATTATCCTTCAGGAAACATAATGACAACTGTGCCTGAACCATGCATTTGTAATCAAGGCGCCTGGACTAATTAAATAAAACGGTCTCATGAACCTCTCAAGATAAAAAATGATGAGGAAACGCAAATCGTCAAATGTGTATTTCCTGGTAAGATGCTTGACCCAGACGCTAGAGTCTATTTAAAAAAAAAAAAAAGGTATTAGTGATCCAAATTAATCTATACTCGGAGGCTGCTTCGAGCCTAGACGCGTGCCAACCGCACTCTGATTGAGTGGGGCTGTGCGGTGCGACGCAACGCAACAACGGGTAATTAAAAGCCGAGGCGGAGTGGTTTACGTTCCGTCATCCGTGACCGCGGAAGGTGTCTTCCATTTCAACCCTAATGGAAAATAAGTCAGGTAATTGTCATTGTGCATTGGGTGTCATCACTTATTATATGTGTAATTCATCTTCACACAAAAACAGGGACTGAAACAGGTACCAGAGGTTCATTGTGTCGCGTCCAACCATGACAATGATTTCATTGTTCCTGTAGGTCACAATGATCTTCAAAATGTTTATATAACAAATATGTACGCAATATATGTGGTACGACATAGCACAGCTGTTTTATTTTTTGCTGTTCTTTTTTTTTTTTCCTTTTTGAAAAACACTCAGGCATAGGATCTCCCATAGAGAAGATAGCAATTGCAGGGCAACAAATTGATAAACTGATGTGTCCTTATAATGCTTGAGAGAAGTAAAATCCATTTTAGACTTGCGGCAGCTTAACAAAGGAAGAGCAGTGAGTGTTTTCTTCCCCAGTTACAAAAGAAGTGTGTAAAAGAGTTACAAGGTTGTCCCCTGTGGGGTTAGAACTCAAACAGCACCTGTCAAAGCAGATGGAGCATTCAAATAAAATTCTTTCAGAGGTATTTGTTACAGAATTACTGAGGAGTACCTGCTGTGCTCTGTGATGCTTTACGCAGTTGTTGTTCTTTTTCAACGAATCTGTTTGGGAAACATTTCGCTCTCATTAAACACTTGGACTACAAATTACAATGAGGAGCACTGCACTTATGTTATTAAAGCTTGCTCTAGTGCTGCTTCTTTAGCTGACAACAACGGAAAAAAAAGAAAAGAAAGAAAGAGAAGTAGCACACATTTAGGCGAGCAAATGCACTGGGTCTCTTTATCAAACACATGCTGTATAATTAAAACAATATGCCAGACTTCAATCAAGACCTACCCCCCTCACACACACATACACCACACACACACACACACACACACACACACACACACACACACACATCCCTCCTCCCACCCGCACTCCCACTGCCTAAAAGCCATCACGCTCCTCAGAGGCTAGGCCCTGCATCCTAGGATGCTGCATAACAAACAAAATGTCCGCCACTAAGGGCCCTCACAGTGTTCCGCTAAGTGTAAATAAACAAAAAGTACCTCACTGACAAAAACAAAGTTGCTGATGGACTGCAAGAAGTCCAGAGAGCAGAGAAAAGAGGGGGGAAAAAACTCTGCTGCATTTTTTCCCCTTTTTATCCCCTCTTTTTTTTACCGCAAAGTAACCAGTCTGTCAGTCTCATTCGCTGTTCGACAAAATTGGCGACAAGTTCAAGGAGGTGTTGCCGTTGACAGGCGAGTCGGGGGCCGGCGGGACAGCAGTGACACTCCCCCTCCCACACCCCTCCACCACCACCCCCACACCCCCACACCCCAACCGTCCCTCCCTCCTCTTGAGATGACTTTGCTGTCACTTTGGCAGCTTCCGTGTTTCGCCGTGCTTTCCCATTTTCCTCGCCTGTGACCACTGGGGACCTCACAGGCCCCGAGCACGAGGTCACTGGCGACGTGTCCTCCATCGCCCCCACCCCCTCCACCTCAACCCCCCCACCCCCCCCCTTACTCTCCAGCCATTGCTTTCTGATGACAGAATGAGAATTTCTTAATGCACTAGTGGCTTCGCCCAACATTGCCCCACTGTCATTTATATCTGTTTTTTTCCCCCTCTCCTACATCCACCCTCTACCCCACTCGAGCACCGTGGGGGAGAGGGGAAGAGGGTCAGAAATGGTGGTGCTGGGGAGGGGTGTGTGTGTGGGGCGGGGGGGGGCGCTCTCATGTTCTCTCAATGCATGCTAAACTTTGTTCAGATTGTCAGACGATTTAAAAATGACAAAACGGCTCCCCGGCCTGTTCATTCTCTTGATCGCTCGCTCGCTCGCTCGCTCTCTCTCTCTCGTGTCAAGACAAAATAAATAAATAAACAATGGAGTGAGCGAATAAATGATAACTAAATAAATAAATAAGTAGGTTAGCAGTGGCTTGGCCGTGGATGGAGGGACGGCACTTGCAGAATATCAACGAAGACGTTCCGGAGACACCTCGGGGACAGGGACACACACTTATTCACACACACACACACACACACACACACACACACAAACACACACACACACACACACACACACACACACACAGAAATACGTATACACACACACACACTCTCTCTCTCTCTCTCTCTCTCTCTCTCTGACACACACATAACTACACTTACACATACATACACACAAACGCATATACAGTATTCACATATTGACACAAATATACTACTAAGCATACACACACATAGACACACACCCACACACACACCCAAATGCACTCAGCTACACAAAAGGCAAGCGCGACTGCGGCTGACTACAGTCTTCTGCTCACGGATGCAGTTTGGCGGGTGGGGGGTGGCACTCGCATCCCAAAGGGCGTCTGTTGGGAATAGGCAGAGAGGCAGGAGGCAAAGCTGTGGCAAGCCAATGTCCCAGATAATGGGGCAAGCAGCACGACACAAAGCCGCCCAGCCGCAGAGCTCCCCGGCCCCCACACACTCAAACACACTCACACACACACACACACACACACACACACACACACTCAAACACACTCACGCAGGTCTGACGCGGCGGGACACACCACCGGCGGGGCAGGAGGTGGGGGGGGGCTGGGGGGACAGTGGGGGGGGCGGTGGGGGTCTGGGGGTAAGTGGAGGGCTGAGGAGGATGGAACGCCCCCCGATATCAACCCCCACAACACACACACACACACACACACACATGCACGCACAAAGGGAAGTACTTCTTCTTCCTACAGGGTTTGTGTCTAGCCATTGCCAGACTCTCTTCTCCTCCCGGACCCCAAAGATGCAGCGAGGCCGGTGCCCATTGGCACAGAGCGGAGACAGCAGCACACCCAGACAGGGGGCCCCCAACCAAAGGCCAATTGATCAACTCAAACAAACAACTTCTCTGCCCCTCAAACAACTCCATTGCAACTTCAAAACAAGACAAATGGGCAAGAAAGGCAAACATGAATGTGTTTTCAATGCGCAAGAAGTCAAAATTACAATTACAATCCTATAGAAATTAGAAAGGTTAAGAACTCCGGAAGACAAGGAAGGAAGGAGTAGGGAGAAAAAAAAAACATTTGAATGCCCTTGCTTTGTGAGGGCTTGAAGTCATTTGTTGGCAAGTGAAGGACAATTGGTCCTTGGTGTAAAGTGACTGCTTGGCTTTTAGCGGGCCTGTCTGTGCCAAGCCCCTCAGCAGACTGTGCACAACTCTACCTTCGCTGTCATTCAGACCCATCTAGGCACTAATCTTCTTGGTGCGATGAAGGAGCTTAACAGCTTTGCAACACTATCCCTTCCCAAATGTCATTATCACAATGTACTGGAGGACTGTCGGCTGTGGCTGCTGCGGCTGCCGCCACCACTGTGCATTCCTTCATAGGAAGTTAAGAGTGCCGCCGCCACCATTGACATTCACAAAGCCGTTAGCCGTTGGTTCTTTCGTTCGTTCGTTCGTTCGTGCGTGCGTTCGTTCTATCACTCCCTACAGTGTCCGTCAGAACTCACGGCACTGGATGCAATGGAAGCCCAGGGGTTGATCAGGCCTTGAACCAACAATACAATTGTCACAATGTTAGGGGACAAATGTTTGTCATTTTGTTTATATTAATTAGATATTTTGGAGGAAAAAAAAACGTTCACTACGTGTGAATACGTGTGTTTTTAGAAGCCATTTTTGTGTACTTTTTGATCTACAGTAATTTCCCTCTTTTAAAAATAAATGTAAGAAATTCACCAGGCCACTCAAGCAATAATAATGTAGTGATGCAGAACAAACAAACAACCACCAGGCTAATGCATGTCACATTCAAGACTCCTACATTCTGTGTGGTCAAATGGGCTACCACACAGTTGGTGATGGTGGTTTAAGTCAGAAAAAGTGGAACTAGATTAAACCCATAGCGGTACATGATATGATCACCACATGCTGTGTCCACCTACTATGTGAGCGAAATAAAGCAATGCCTCTCAAGTCAATTCCATCCATAGAGTGATTGCATGTGTATGAGTATACTAGTGAGGAGGAGGGGTGTAGGGGGTGTTTCGATACCCTACACATGATCCTGACAGAGGATGATGGCTGTGTGTTTGTGTGGTCATGTACTGTACATATTTGTGTTATCAAGCATGTATGTGCCTTAGTGTGTTTGCATGTGTGCATGGTCATGTAGTGTACATATCTGTGTTATCAAGCATGTGTGACTCAGTGTGCTTAAATGTGTGTGTGTGTGTGTGTGTGTGTGTGTGGTCATGTAATGTGCATATTTGTGTGATCTCTTCCAGTCGAGTTAATTCGCAGAAGTCATTCTCAGATGACGTCATCAATCTGAACCAAACTCCCGTTCCACAGAACTTCCAATACAGTACTATACTTCCTATATACAGTACGAATGTCCATTGTCCTTTTCATTCTTCAGTAACTGCAACGATCCAGCAATCCACACACTTTGTGATCAAGCTTCCAAACCATTGCCAAGACAAGCTCAATTCAGCTGGATCTCGCTCCTCTGAACGCTCCTTTTTTGGCATCCAACAAACCAACAACAGACAAATGGTGGCAGATATATGTTGCCTAGCTCCCTGTAGCCGGGATATCTCAGCCCTGGACGGGCATGACTGGTGTGTAACCTGCCTGGACGTGGACTATACTCAGGGGGCTCTCTGCTTGCCTGACTTCTGCCCATACTTTGCTACGCTAACCCATACGCTATACTTCTGCATATTGGTGTGTGAGTCCAAGACGGAGGGTTCCAAACACCTTGGGTGCCTCTCAACATCTCTCCTCAATCCTCGATCCTCGATGCTCGATCCTCGAGGGGCGTTCCCACTGATCTATAACTAACACTGGATAGACTATCACATTGTTGCCGCCCCATCATTATTTATCTAGATCAGTGAGGACGAGGATCGAGGAAGGAAGGGAGGGTGCATAAAACCCCAAATGAGAGACACCCCTTGACTCACAGCAGTCACAGTTGGTGTGCATCTGGAAAACATGCTTTCCCTCCCCTAGCTGCGAATTAAGTTGCCCACTTGGCCCTCTTGCCTAGGAGTGGCGAGACAGCTCTGACTAATGTAGCTTCTCTGCTGGTTCACTACTGCAGCTGGTTTGATGGCCCACGCACCTTCAACTTCAGTCTTGGCGCTGAGCTGGAGTTCTGCGTTTTGCAGTGGGTTGCTTCGGAATCCTGAAATCCCACAGCTTGCAGTCTAGGGTCCAGGAGATCTTGTCCTGAAGTTAGGCTTGATACTCCATCAACAAGGTGCATTCAAAACTCACACCCTGAGGGACACAGACTTGTATGGCTTGTTTGTCATAGACAGACAAGTCTTCAACGGGAAGCTTGGACCAAACATGAAGGCCGTCTGGCTGGGCTGGGCTGGGGGCCCCATGGCTCAATGGATGCAATGGGATAGCTCATTCTGGGATAGAATGGGATAGCCCATCCTGTTCAATATCTACTAAATCCAGCATAGCTCCCTCCTGAACGAGGTTCTTTAAAGAAAGGGGCTTCGGTGTCGGGTAGCTTCTTCCAGACGTTCAGAAAATAAAGCTAGTTGCCTCTCCATATTTTTCCGGCACCTTAGTTAGGTGCTTGCCTTTGTACCGGCAGCCTGCCCTCTCAAGCAGAGCACTGGGCCATGAAAGACCTAGATTTACAGCACCCACAGGTAGCCCATAGCCATGTCCTTTCCCATATTTGGTCCTACAGAGTTTTGGACATTACTTCCCCTATGGATGGCAAGAACAGATCATCGTCGTTATCATCGTACGAGAGGATCTTATCCAACTTGTTGAGTGAGTCCAACTCCATGTGAGGGGTATCATCACAATACCCTTGTGCAGGCAGTGGAGATCGGGTAGGGGTCTCTCCTCAGCCCAGTCGTGCTAGTCGGAGTTTCATATGGTCCTGTACAGTCATGCTAACATTGCAAACTAACCGGCAACGAACGTTGCTATTCATTCTGTCAACTGTGTGCTATGGTGAATGTTTTCTCTCTCTTTATTTAAGGACAAGCTAAATTTCAGCAAACTTTAGTTGTGAGACTAGCCAGCTTGACTGAAAGTGATCACTGGTTGGTAACAAGCTGGTTATGATAATTGTTTGGAGACAAACCTATCTGTGCAATACCTGAGTGAATGGTGGGCTCAGCACTGTGGCTGTTAGCATAGCACCGACGGAGGTTCCTTCTGAGTGAGAATAAGTTCTTAAATATCACTTCACTGTATAGGCAGTTGGCTATGTAGGGGGCTGGCTCCTTGTGTGTCAGAAGTAGCCAGCCGATCATGGCTGGTGCATTGATAAAGCAATATGTGGGGAGATGTAGCCCTTTTGTAAGATATCGAGTATTTAAGCTGTCCTACCTACTACGACTTGGACATGTGTACTTTCTGCTTAGTGTCTCTTTCATTGTCACAGAGCTCAGTGCTTCTCTGGAGCTCAGCTCTCTTATGGTCCTTGTGTAAAACTACTTCTTGTATGACACTCGTAGCACACCTCATGACAAAAAGTGTAGCCTCCCAAGTGGGTACACACACACACCCACGCACATTCACACACACAAACACACACACCCACACACATTCACACACACAAACACACACACACAAACACACACACACACACACACACACACACACACACACACACACACACACACACACACACAAACACACTCTTGCCTCATGTGTCTTGAGTGCTTAATCACATGGCCGACATCCATTTGAACATGCAGGGATGCAAGATGAGCAGGAGGTGGCCTCTGTTTGACCCCCTTCCCAACCCCAAGCCTAACCTCATACCAAATGATGAGGGAGAGAGAGAGAGCCTCCCCCCTCCTCTGTATACCCTTCCTGTTTACCCAGCATCCTCTCTGGTGTTCCACGATGAGCATGAGCAACTCAGACATGACCCTCACATCATTGCCCCAGCTACCTGATGGTGCTCCACCTCGTGTTCTCTCTCTCTCTCTCTCTTTATTTATCTCCTTTCATTTTCTAGCTCATTCTCTCCATTACTCTCCCCCCCCTCTCTCTCTCCCTCTCTCTCTCTCTCTCTCTCTCTTATGAGACTTGGTGGGTTTCTGTTTTAATATCAGGAGTGAGGCATGATTATTACCTCTTAATGCTGAAATTACCAAGCCTGATTTTTTTCCCCTCCCTTGCCTTCTCTCTCCTTCCCCCTCTATCTCTCCTGTTCGTGCACACATACACTCTCTTCTTCTTTCCGCCCCTCCATGCTAAATTCTTCCTGCCTGCACCCCATGGCATTAAAGTCTTTATCTCCCCATGTGCGCCTAGTTTTAAAACCTTTACCCCTGCTGTTTGAAAAATATTTCCCATTTTCCTCCCCCATGGCGTACAGAAATCCCCATAGGCGAACCATTAGTGATCTTTCTGCCTTTCCCCAAACACTTATTACTATCACCCGTGCCTCTTGCCGTGCCTCATTGGCTTTTGGTAAATTATGCAAATAAGGTGATGCTCAACATATAGTTTTCCTGGGTGAGTTTTTTCCTTTTTTTCCACTTTTTCTGCAACTGCGCAAGTTTACACAGCTTTTCCAACGGCAGACAAGACCATTAAACTGACTCCAACTGTCAGCGAGATTTATGCACCAGTGACAAATTATATTGGAAATGCTTTTGTTTTTCCCCACTAATTTTCTGTGGCTCTTTTTTTTGCAGGTTTGGCTCAAGTTATGTTGTTTGCCTTCCGAGCCGTTTCATTGGCAAAGTTTCTTTTTCTTCGCGCTTTGTTTATGGTTGCAAATAACGCAATGTGTGGCTCAGGTTACTAATGCTGTCATATCGCAGAGAGAACATTAATCTTGCATGCAGCCAACTTGAAGTTGTTGACTTGTTTTTTTTTTTGGGGGGGGGGGAGCGGGGGTGTGCCAGACCATTCAAAAGTCTAATTTTTTTGCAAATAAATTGAAAGTATTTCAATCTGTGCATCTGTGTATATGGCTGTTTTTTTGTTTGCTTATGAGGTAAGTCTACGGTGTGGATGTGGGGGGAGCTATGAGCCGTACATATTATTTATCATTTTACTCTTAAAGATGTGCCGTGAAGCTCGAAGGATGATCACACCTTTCTGCCATTTTTTCTTTCCACTGAAAAACTCAGCGCCGGCTTGCTTTTTTTCCCCTTGACTACTTCCTAATCAAACAACTTACATGGTCAATGATGCACTCAGGAAATGCCTGGCAAGGGAAAAATCACCAAAATGGTAATAATAGTATACATCACCGAAACACACACCTGTCATTAGACCCACTTCATCTTGGTTCAATAAATTACGCGTCATTGACTAAGTAACACAACATTCAGAGGCAAACTGCAACAAAAAAAACCCTGATGGAACCGGTGACAGTTTGGACATGCCAGAGAGAGAAAAAAAAAATACTGATTGAAAGGAGTAATAATGAAATAAAAAAAAAAATAAAAAACATGCAGAGGCAAATTAAACGAAGCTGTTTGAAAAGGCCCCTCCTCTGAGCATAATTGTTTTTTTTTTTTTGCCTTTCCTTCGATGCAGCTAGCTGAAAAGATGGGCCGTTTCAATGACCAGATTAGAGCTCCGGAGTGCAAACAAATGACAAATCCCTCTTAACCCCGTGAGCCACTGCCGCCGCCGATGCCGTCGCTGTCTCCGATGCTGCTGTCGCCACCGCCGCCGCCGCCATCACATCACCGGATGCCTCCACCACGTGCGTCAACCATCACTCTCCGGCACCCTGCCGCTATTAAACACAACTTTGTAGATTTACTTCCTTCAAAGTGCCATTTAACCAGGCCGGAGCGGAGAAAGGAGGGGTGGGAGAAAGAGGGGGGGGGGGAATTACAGGTTGCCAGTGTGCGTGGCGGCGGGCGGCTTGACAGGGGATGATTGTGCGCAGGGGGGGCCACCTCGAGCGTGTTGTGACAACCGGTCATTACACCTCGCTGGAGACGCTCTCAGCCGCCGCAGGTTCCTTCAAGATGCAAATGGCCTCAAATGGGCTCCGGCTGTGACCAAGCTAATAATGCTTTTTGAGGTTTTTCTCTTTCTCTCTCTCTCTTTCTCTATTTCTCTCTCTCTCTTTTTGCTATCCATTCACTCTCTTTTTCTTTCCTTCTCCCTTCTACTCCTCTCCTCTATCGCTCCATCTCTCTGCTCTCTGTATCTTTCTTTCTTTAAGGTGGAAGTGATGAGCGGAGCGGCGCGGCTCGGCAAATACATCCGCGGGGTGCGGAGAGTGCTCCTATCTCTCATCTGCTAGCTGCCTCCTGCTGCCGCACTCCTGCGCAAGCGAATATTCCCTCTAAGAGAAAAATTGGCCTTGTAGGCTAAATACACCTGACAGCCGAGGAGAATATATGCGTGACTTAGAGTACATTAAGAGGTGAGTACTTAATAAAACGGAGCATGTGCCGTCAGCTGCCGTGGGTTGCCAGAAATCTCCACCTTGGAATCAATTTTTGGAGATTTAAGGGGTGTTGGATGTCGTCCAAAGCCACCCACCTCTTCCTGTTTCCTGTGTGCTCTCTATCCCTCTCTCCCTCATCCCTCTCTCTCTCTCTCTCTCTCTCTCTCTCTCTCTCTCTCTCTCTCTCTCTCTCTCTCTCTCTCTCTCTCTCTCTCTCTCTCTCTCTCTCTCTCTCTCTCTCTCTTTCTTCCCACACATTCTCTCTGCTGCAGATAACACGGAGAGCAGCGGTGAACTGCTCGGCTTCCACTGAGAAAGACGCATGAGAGCACAACTCTCTGGGCATCTCTCAGCCTCCACCAGGTACTTCTCTCTTGTGTTCGCCACACAGCCACTGGCTGCATTTAACAAGAATCAATTCACCTAATGTACCTCACTTAAACATACTACAACAGAGTATTGCGTAGTACACAATACATACAGTATTGTATATATATCAACATACAAAGTATTATGTAAAATGGTGTATTGTGTAGTCTACTATTTGGTGTTAAAAACAATTATGTTATTACAATCAAAATGTCTTCAAGTTCAGGTCCTTATTGTTAAATGTGAACTGCTTTCAGCAAGTCTAAGCTTAATTTGAATGTATTTATTTTATATTGCTGTATTTTAGAATAATATATTTAAGTATAGTATGTTCTACATGTATATATTTTTTCTTTCTTTTTCTTAAGGGAAAGTGCTGGGTTTTATTATCGTGTGCTTTTCCGTGTTCTGTCTTGTGGTGTCAATTTGATTTCCGTATGTAAAATTTTGCTTTGCAAGTTACCCTCTCCTGAAATATACATTTTAAATGAGCACCTCATAGGGGGGCCTTTATGGTCTGTCAACTTTGTTTTATTGTCCTCATTTTCTCAGTGAGCACACACAGATGACTACCTCTTCTGCTTCACCTGGAGGCCTCGCTGGTAGGCGACCCACATGCTACACCTGCATTTCATTACCAAGCCTGCCTACCTTAGCCAGTCAGGCATGCAGCGTACACCTATCGCGCGCACACACACACACACACACACACACACACACACACACACACACACACACACACACACACACACACACACACACACACACACACACACACACACACACACACACACACACACACACACACACACACACACACACACACACACACACACACACAGGCCCGCTGTCTTTATTGCCTGTATGATTGAATTCAATGATGCAGGAGTGGTGAAGGCACCTTTAGAATAAACAGCAATGGTGTGTCTTCCTCTATGTGGCATCACTGCATACATGCATGCCGTTGTGTTGTGTTGTGTTGTGTTGTGTTGTGTTGTGTTGTGTTGTGAGAAATCAAAATGCAAGAAGCACGAGGGCTACCAGTGTTTCCACTCGGAAAAAAAATAGATGGGGATTCACACAGTTTTTTGTTTTTTTCTTCCAATAACTACAATTGTTTGTGTTCATGCTCAGCTGTGTATGCATGATGGAACGGTCTGGATTTTTATGAGTGAGTTGGCCATTTGTTTTTAAAAGGGTGTGATGCAATTCCATTTCTTTCTTTTTTTTTTTTTTTGTATTTGTGTGTGTGTGTGTGTTTGGACAGTCATGCCTGTTGAGGAACGGTAATACCTTTAGTCTCTCTCGATCAACACTAAAGTAGGAACCACTAAGCTCCAAAAAGAGATAAAAGTACAGCTTAGAGGAAAATAAATGATGCAGAATGTTCACACAAATGTATCCATAATGGCTTGCTGCCGAAATTTCTGTCCACGACTGCTGTCAGTGTGGTATATACATGTAGTTTATTATGTAGGACTACACTCCTCTGCAGAGCTGTAAAGATCCACCTTAAGGGGCCTCACAGCTTCACAGCAAAGAAATAAAAAGTCGATCATTTTAATAACCCCTTTTATTTTAGTCTTATGCTCATTTCTTTACATAAAAGATCATAGCCAAGGGACGCAAGCTTTTTATTTGCCATTTGGTCTCTCTGAAATGAATTATTTTATTGTTTTGGTAATGCCCGCTTTTATTTTCGAGGTCAGATTTTATTTAAATCTCAGTCCATTAGACGCGGTAAAACACGGGTGTTTTTGATAAACAGAAACAGCAGGGGAGCATTTTCTCCGACAGGAAATGTTCCTTCGTTCGTTTGGGCTGCTGGTGGCGGGGGGTGGGGGTTGGGGGGGCGGGAGCTTTAATGCGTTGCGGAGAGTGACAGGTATACACGAGCAAGCGCTCGTCTCTGCTTATGCTGAGAGGACATTAACAAACAGAATGCGGAGACTGCGCGCGAGTGACAGAACGCTGTCGACGCGGAGGAGACGGATCTCTGCCTGTTTGAAAATCAGAGCACAGAACTCGTTAAGAGTTATCTCTCTTCCAGCACAAAGTGAATCTAGGCATGGAAAACACATTTTTTCGTTGTTTGCTGTTTGTTTTTCTCTCAAGAGATATGTCAGGAGATGACACATAAATAGGCCTACATATAATTTTGTTGGCATGATATGTCAAAGCTCATCAGATGCCTGTCGAAGAGACAGAAACAGCAGTTAGCAGGGGATGCGTTGCACTTCATTGATTATATGGAGATATTAAATATCGGCACTGCATTCAAGACACAACATTCATAGACACTCTCTCTGTCTAATTGAAGAGACACTGAATCAGGACAGGGCGGGGACAAGTGCTTTACCTCCCTGTCAGTTTCTGTACAAATGCCCTGAACTGTCTGGTCATACACCCCCAAGGCTTAACCCTTAACCAGGGGAGTTTTAAATATTCTACCAGAAGATTCTGTTCCGCAACAATGTAAGGTTCTAAAATTCCATGTTGAATTCAGAGCCATAATTTATAATGTATTTATATGGCTCTGGTTGAATTCAATGGACCCAGATAGAATATCTGTATCTATATGGCTCTGAATTCAACATGGAATTTTAGAACGTTAAATTTTCAACATTCCCGTCACACCGGTGTTACTGGCTTAAAGGTTAAGGGTGGAGTATCAAGTTGTTGCTCTTGTCCCTTCGAGGACAGGCCCAAGAAGCAAGATCCTAGCAGAGGGCTTTTACGAGGGAAGGGGCATCACCTCCCATCTCCTCTGGATGCATGAGCCACCCTCTGACTGACCGACTCATTCACATACTGTAGTTGTGGCCAGACACCACACTTGGAAAACAACAGCTGCTCATCACTACCAAAAAGCCAGTGCAAATTAATTATATTGTATACTTTCCTTCCTTTCACAAAGTATCAATAAATGAAACGTGCCAATGTACGGACATGTTTAGCATCAGTTTCTAATAGAAATGTATACTACACACCCCAGTGAGACATACAATGGAACCTATAGTTATTCAAAAAAATGTCAATGGTGCTTCCAACAGCAAAACTAAGTTCAATGTGAAACTGTGTCTCTGGCAGTAAGAAGGCAACTTCTGTTGAGTGAAGCTGTCTTTTTTCAGTCCAGCATCCTTCTTCTTAACTTTGACAATGTCCTTGGAAAGAAAAATGAAGACATGTCACGACATGTTATGGGGGCCAAACAGGATTTTCAATGATCGGATTTAACATCCGGTGACAAAACAGTCCCAAAGTCTGTTAACTTCAAAACATGTTTCTGACCGAATAAAACTAACTAAATATATAAATGAATAGATAAATAAATAAATAAACATACCAGCGACTGGGGGGAAAAAAAGCTCAAAGCGGACCTCTTAATCTAATAAATTGATTTACTATATCCCTTAAACTGTGAACTGACAAGAGGAGCCTCCCTGTAGCTTGGATGTGCCTTCCATTTCCTGCTTAATGTGGTGCAGCCCATTAGGACACAAAGGAATGCCTCAACTGTGCCCAAACTAGTTTGTGTGTGTGTGTGTGTGTGTGTGTGTGTGTGTGTGTGTGTGTGTGTGTGTGTGTGTGTGTGTGTGTGTGTGTGTGTGTGTGTGTGTGTGTGTGTCACTGTACAGTACCGATTCAAGAGAGGCTCTCTGCCAGTGGTCACCTAAGGATTAAGAGCTGCACTCGTAAGCTCCGATATTTTTTCCCACCCCCTTCTCCTCTATTCACTGACCAAAAAGCCTCAATTCACCCGAGACAAGGCATTAACATCGCCCGCAAATGAAACACAGATTATCCTTGGATATGAACTCCCCTGTTTCCTCAAATGCTGGACAGCTGTACCAAAACGAACAATGACTGGTAGACTTGGGGTCCATGGCTGGTGTCATCTGCAGCAGCAGATTGCGGGGCGAAGAAGAATAACATCCAACGACTTCACAGGGCCATTAAGGAGCCACGCAGCTCGAGTGTAAAAAATAGAATTAATCTGGGGCCCTAAGTAGCATGTTTCAGTGCAGCCAAAGGCTTACCACCCATGGCTCCTTTCGACGCATGTGAAATATGTCACCCATTTCCTTACACACATACACACACATACATACACACACACACACAATCACACACACACACACACACACACACACACACACACACACACACACACACACACACACACACACACACACACACACACAATCACACTTATATGCATTGCTTTCTAACTACAGGAACACACACACTTTGCACACACACACACATAAACACACAAACAGACATTAACACACAACACATTACCACACAACATAGTAATGCACAAACATGCATTAAAACACACAGACACACACGCGCACACACACACACACACACACACACCCACACACACACACACACACACACAACCTCTCAACGGAATGAAGTGCAAGAGAGAGAAAAAAAAATCTGTAATTGATTCCAATCCAAATCCTGTCAAGACATTCAAAGTGTAGCATGAAACGAGTGTAGACAACAATACACACTGGAATGTTCGAAAGCAAACCCCGAGGAATTTGTATTTCTTTTTTTTTTTTCTCCTTCATTTCATCTGCCACAGCTTCAGTTTTGTTGTATACATAAAAACAGGTGTGCTTATAAAACCCTCGAGACCAAGCGCCATTGCTTTGCTTTCTCTCTCAACTCCGGATTGGGGAGCTGGACAGGCTTCAAAAACATAAAACAACAGAACGAGAGAGAAAAGGAGGAACAAAAAAAACGAAAAGAGGAATAAGATGTGCAGTAATGCAAGGCCCTGGCTGGTCTTCCTAGACAACAAAGTCTCACTGGGGATACACACACACACACACACACACACACACACACACACACACGCAACCAGACACACACAGATGCCAACACACACACACACACATACACAAACACACTTACATACAATCACACACACACAGACAGACAAACACCCCCTGCCCCGTATAAAGCAGACACTTTGATAAACGCCACTTGACATTGGAGGGCTTTAGCACTGGCCCAGCCCTGCCTGCCTTCGGAGAGGAAGTGGAGAAGGGAGCCTTGGCTGGATTTGGCCAGCTGGCTCCTGCTATCTGCTCCCTGGCAGTGGGCACCAGGGACTTCATGGATATTTGCCCATCCCGGGGCTTTTCTCTGCTGCAGCTCCACTTGGGCAGTCAGTTTTTTCTCCCTTTTTACCCCCTGCTTTTACCCCCCCCCCCCCCCCCCCCTCCTTCCACCTCTCTCTCTCCCTCCCTCTCTCTCTCTCTCTATGTGGGTCTGTATGTTGGTCTGAATTTTGAATCAGCATTTCACTCAAAAAAAAACAAACAATTTATGTGTTTTATTGAAACACCCGCTGACCTTGTCTCACGTGTGTGTGAATGTGTGTGTGTGTGTGTGAGTGCGCATGTGTGTGTGTGTGTGTGTACACTGAATACGAGAAAAGAAAAATATGCTTTAAATTTTTAAAAAGAGCGTTGCGCAGAACAGGGGGCAAAAGCGGGGTGGGGGAAATGGTGGTCGGGGGGACAGGTCAGTCAGGCCCAAACTGTTCTCCTTTCTAAAAACGAGGCCTGCTTTTTTGAACACATCGCTGATCCCTCCAGGAACCACACCACCACCACCACCCTACCATCGCTGCTCCACCTGAAGATGAAAGCTTTGCCTCATGGCCCCAAAAAAAGGGGAGAGCCCTGCCCTCTAAAGTGGGAGAATACTCTGAAGAAACCTTTTATCCCCCTTTTCCCCTGCCTGAGAGTGAGCTTTTCCTGCAGGCAGGCAAGGAGAAGCCGCAGCACAGACTGCATCAATCACATCGCAGCCACAACACTGTTGGCACAAGGCAGTCCGCCGTGGCTGTGGCGTACCCAGAATGCATTGTGGCTCTGGCACGACGACCCGCTCCTTAAGCCTGCTTGTTGTTAAGTTTCTCTCGCCCCCCATTTTGTCTAAAAACCTCTGTCGTCTTCTTCTTCCTCCACCTCCACCACCTCCTCCTCCTCCTCCTCCTCCTCCTACAGCACGGCTCCCCTATAAGTATTACAGCATTCCATGGGGTCTGTGATTACGTCCCCAGCCCGCACCGCAACGTCAATGGAAAACTCCGAAATAGTTGCAACCTGTGTTCTCACGCGCAGCGCTTGTGGGGTGTGTCGAGCCCTGCACCACCACTAATAGACCGTTAGCCTGCCAAAGCCAGCACAGGGCGCAGGGACTGCGTCTGTCTCCTCAGCTCCTGAGAACGATGGGGGTGGAGGTGGGGGTGGAGGTGGAGGTGGTGACGGTGGTGGTGGTGGTAGGAGAGGTCAGGGGATGGATGGTATCACCCACTATTTTCCAGCTTCACACACCAGGAGCAGACATGAAAAGAGGGGCCCGGCTCTCTCCCCGATAACAAGAGCAAGGCAGGCTTTGTCACAGCAGGGCCCGGAGATGCCCAGTTTGTTTCACCGTTAAGACCCAGAGGTATAAAAACAAAGTCCGCACTGAGCAAAACCATCCGAAGAGGAAAAAGAACACGACTAGAGAAAAGAAACAGCTCTGACTTTACTTTGCATCATAGGCCCTTCAATATCTTCCCCCAATGATATTGTAATGTTATCTCCATTAATAATGGTATATCTATTATACTGTATGACCAAAGCTCTACTTTGTCAGCTCTGTCACACTAGCTTTGATAACAGAGAGTGGTAGTCTACTGTGAGCTCCATCAAGTGGAAGGCGAGAAAGAGAGAGAAAGCTGTTTCTTATTAATTTTATTTGACATCCTATAGTAGGGGGACATTCGTTTGTCATCTCCGTTACAGTGGAGTCCACTCTCTCCTGTGTCAGCTTCCTGTGCAAGCTGTGCCACACTAGCTTTGGATGGCATGGAGTGGCACTCGAGTGTGAAGCACGCAGGGCTGTGGGTCGCCGGGGTCGCCGGGGTCACCGTGGGCCCAGACACCCTCTCAAACCTCAGACCTCAGTCTCCGCAGAGGCCTGGCAGGTAGGCAACTAGCCACCGGGGCTCCACCCCGGCATGGCCTGACTCTAGCGGTCAGGAGTTCTGTTATTTCTGTCCCTCCAGAGAGGGCTGAGAGAGAGAGAGAGAGAGAGAGAGAGAAAACACAAGAGAGAAAGAGAGAAAGAGAGGGAGAGGGGTAGCTTGTTGAAGAGTATGAGGTTCGAGGGAGCAGCTTGTTCTAAGTAAGCCCTGGATTATTTTGCTGCCATATCACTATCAGTGTTGTAGGGAAGCTAACAAAACACAACAAACACAAATTGAGGGTTTCAAGGCATGTCTCATAAAATGCATTAAAATACTGGTGATTTATTGACCCTTGTATGTATTAAAATACTGGTGATTTATTGATCTTTGTGAAAAGAGAGGATAAGTAGCTGGGGTGAAAGTCATCCCCAAAACCAGATATGTCTGAACTGTCGGACCTTGACTAAACAAACTGAGAAAAAGAAAAACAATACAATGATATGTGGAAAGGTAATGAAACTATGACAAGCAGCTTGAAAGATTAGCAAAATGATGATTAACGAGCCAGCCTCAGGCCAAATCAGGCATTGGCATCTCACTTTAATGAATCTCACAACAGACTCTCGACTCTCTCCATGCCTTGTAGGTCAAGCTTATTATTATATTACGCACACAGAAATACCCAGAAGTCTTTTTTCAGTGTGGCTTAACACTCACACGCCAATGTGTTTGTTGTCCGTCAGCAGTAACGTTACTACCTAATCAGAAATATCAATTAGCTAAAAGCGTCACTCGCTCGTCTGTCGTTGCTGGAGTATGAGAGCTATCCTCTCTGGCTCCGTGCCTCGGCCTCCACACCAGGACTTAGTCATTTGTATACTTGGCCTCCAGTATTGTTTTAGGCTGTTGTCCAAAGCCACTCTAAAAGGTATGTGGTTTAGCGGAAAGAATAAACAACCCTTTAGTTCCACTCCCACATTCTCATTGCCCCCCCACCCTCCCTCCTTCCCTTCCTCCCTCCCACACACACACACACACACACACACACACTCACATTTACACACATTCACTCACACACACACACACACACACACACACACACACACACACACACACACACACACACATTCACACAAACACACACACACACATACACACACACACACACACACACACACACACACTCCCCCATCCTCGGGACTATGCCAGCGCGGCCAAAGAAAGAAAAGTAACCCACGAGGCACATACTTTAGGGAAGTAAAGAAAGAAAATGAGAAGAAAAAGACAATGCGGGACAGGAGGACGGTCTCACAACGACATCTACGGGGTGAAGGAAGCATGCCTTCACACCGTCTGCGTATCCGTGTTTGTGTGAGTACATGAGTATGTGTGTGTGTGTGTGTGTCTGTGTGCATATGTGTGTGTGTAAATTAGACAGACCCTGTTTGTGGGGGTCTTTGTGTACGTATCTATGTGCAGAAGTGTATGAAATTTAGAACACAGAACTCTAGCTGTGTCCGCATATCTGTGTGTGAGAAAGACAGCGTGTGAGAGAGTGAGAGAGTGAGTGTGTGTGTGTGCTACAGTAGGGGGCTGAAGTCTCAGTTCCTTCAACTCGGCTCTCAAAGAATGGGAGTGGAGAATAGAAGAGAGGAGAAGAAAAGGGAATATCAGAGAAGAGAAAAAAGAGGAGAAGAGATGAGAAGAGAAGAGAGAAGAAAGAAAATAAGAGAAGAGAAAAGCAAATACAGAAGAGAAGAGAAATGAAGAGAAGAGACGAGAAATGAAATGAAGAGAAAAGCAAAGAGAGGAGAAGAGACGAGAAGAGAAGAGAAGAGAAGAGAAGAGAAGAGAAGAGAAGAGAAGAGAATAAAGGAGAAGAGAAGAGAGGAGAAAAGAGGAGAAGAGAGGAGAAGAGAGGAGAAGAAAGACGGCCCTGACTGGGAGCCCCACTCCCATCACCAGCTGACATGTCTCCTCTGACTGTGATTCGCAGGGACGTTAATCAATTAACTCCATGAGCGGTGGGGTTGGCTTTGCGAAGTGTCCGCTGAAACCTTAACGGCCATGATCCACTGTGACTAAACGACGACGAGACTCGCTGCGGCAGATCCGGCAAGCCGAGGGAAATCTCCGCAAATGCGGCCTGACAGATGCGCCGCTACCTGGCCCTTATTGGTCACGTCAATGTTTGCATTGTCTCAGGAGCCATGCGTAATGCCTTCTGGCAGGCAACAGGGGAGGAGTACTCTGTGTGTGGCACACACACACACACACACACACACACACACGCCACGCACACATACAGTAGGCCCAAGGTGCTTAGTACACCCACAAACAAACACACACACACACACACACACACACAAGCAAGCATGAGGAATACGCACACATGCACAAACGCACACACACAAACACACACGCAAACACTCACACACCCACCCACACACACACACACACATACAGTACACACAAAAACATGCAAACAGTCACACACATGCCTTTGAGTGCTAGTAGTGTGCTGTGTGGCAGTAAGGTCACCAGTGTCACACCTGGTTAGGAGACACTAAGCGTGCTTGGCAGGGCCGTTTGAGAGTCTGCGAGCGCTGCCACAACTGGGCACCTCCGCCGTGGCACAGAGGCCTGCGGGTACACATGCCAAAGCAAACACCTACGCCACAACCTGTTAGCCACCCCCCCCCCCCCCCCCCCCCACACACACACACACACACACACACACACTGCCCGCGCTCACGCATTCAAACACAGCAGAGTACCACGGTCCAACCAAAGGCCTCTGATCAGATCATCTAAAGTGTATAACTCAACCAGGGGCCTAACTCATCTGCTAGCAATCTTCTATAGCTCTCATATCGCACGGCACGCATGCACGCACACACGCGCGCGCGCACGCACGCACGCACGCACGCACGCACGCACGCACACACACACACACACACACACACACACACACACACACACACACACACACACACACACACACACACACACACACACACACACACACACACACACACACACACACACACACACACACACACAGACACAGACACACCCAGACACAGACACAGACACACACACACACACACACACACACACACACACACACACACACACACACACACACACACACACACACACACACACACACACACAGACACAGACACACACACGAGAATATCCTAGTCCAGCTAAAGACCTTATTAGGCTCAATCTAACTCTGCAGGGAGTTAAACACAGTGATACATATAATACAAATACAAACAATAGGAAAATAACTTGGTCCAGCCAAAGGCCACTGTTTGTTGTTTTTCTCACAGCTAGCTCAGAAGTTCAGAAGATTAGCAATGGCCAACCAAAGGTCAAAACTGACTCAGTCACTCAAGGTCACTGACTCAAACACAGTCGTAAGCACAAAGCCAAGTTTGAACAGAAGTTCAGAGTACTCACGCTGTCTGCGTGAAGCACATCTCAGACACGACTCAAACTGTTCATGCAGCTGATACAGCACACATCCAGTGTGTCTTAGGACTTAGTCTCCCTCAGCAGGACCCAGCGTATTGAATGTGAATGGTGTTTTTAGTGGCCAGTGTCAAACTTATAGGAATGTGTCCGCATTTTACCCACCCTGGGCAGTGAACACACACACACACACACACACACACACACACACGGAGTGGTGAGCACACATTAGTACATTGACATTGACACACACACACACACACACACACACACACACACACACACACAAACACACACACACACACACACACACACACACACAGAGAACAGAACAGTAACTCCCTGAAACACAGACAAAGGTGTTCATCTAATCAACAGCACCACTGAGCCCAGAAATATCTCATGCTTCACTCCGTTCACCCACCAGGTGGGGAACAAAGTTGCCGTATTAGCTTTGAGCTCTTATGCGTTTCATTCCTAAACACGTCCATTAGATCTCCTCAAAGATCTCTGTTGTCTGCTAAATGAGAGAGCTATGAGACCAATCGAGATTTCACTGAGGAGGAAGAAGAACTGAAGAGGAATGAAAAGGAAGAAAGAGGGGGAAAAAAGGAAAGGTATTTCCACGCGTCGTTCTTCTAATTTATTGTTCCTTTTGATGGAATTTTCTTCAAAGCCGAGCGCTTACATCTGTGCATCATCTGGGCCCGGCCCCCTCATTTCAGATCTCCTGTTTCAGGAGGAGAAGTAGGGGTGTGTGTGTGGGGTGTGTGTGTGGGGGGGTGTTAGCGGGTCCAATCAGTCCGCCTCATTTGCCTCGCTTAGGTACTTCACCTTCGCAAAGAAGCATCAGGAATTATTATTAGTGGCAAAGAAAACCAGGAGAGAATCTCAAACGTGCACCCCGAGAGACTAAACAGAACAAGAAATAACAGGAGTAGCAAATGTTAATGCATGCACTTTGATGTCTGTTCCCCCGCTACCCACCACCAAAACCCTCCTCTTCCACGTACACCGTTCTCTCCTATTAACATTTTAACTGAAACATCACATTTGTCAGAATTAAACTGCGTGCTGAAGGTAGAGGAGAATGCGGCCGTGTGTCCGCCGTGGATACAGAAGAGGAGAGGCGGAGACGAGGCCGAGCAAAAAGGCCCAATTAGGATTGTTTTTGGAACGCCGTGAGATGAGGAATATTCAAAGAGCACACACAGGCCTGGCTGCCAGGGAAGATGAGGCGGATGAGACAAGGACGTAGCTCCCTCTAGTGGTCAGTGCCGGTACAAATGTAACAACGCAACTGGAGAGAGAGACGTGTGTCACTGCTACTATTTTCAATTTAATTTAATATCACAAAACAAATTCCTTGTAAATTAAACATTTCAAGTAAATCAGTACATTTTCATCCATATGTTATAGAAATAGTCTATGTAATTCTTATGGCAATTTACACACTGTCTAGTAACATCTCTCTCAAAATGTTGTTTCTGTCTCCACAATGTTGTGTAGCCTATATTCAATATATTCAGCCTCATCTCTCTCTGCAGCCGATACGGAAGCAGCAACACAAATTAAACGCACAAGTAAATATACTTGCTTCCCCTTTCTGCCACCGATGTGATGGGCATCCGCAGCAATCAAGCGCGCCAAAGTGGCAAACGGCGGCGGAAAATGACAGGGTCACGCAGCGCACGAGCATCTTGCTCCGGCTGATGACTGGAGTTGTGGGAATGATATAGCATTAGAGCCAGGGAGGAACAGATGACTAATGAACACCCTTGTCTTTACACTAAGATCAAAGATGTCTTCACTGACATCTCAAGAGGGTGGGAGGGACCCCATTTCCTTAAAAAGGAACTTTGGAAAAAAAAAGAAAGAAGAAAAGAAAGGAGGGAGGAGAGAGGGGAAAAAAGACAGCTTTTAAAATGTTATCCGGCCAAAATGTAGCCGTTTAAGGAAGATGAGCAACACTGGGGGGAAAAAAAGGTCTTCCTCAATGAGTAATATTTTGCAATGAATCACTTGATTAATATGGCTTTAAACACACAATGAGACAGTGATAAATTCTATTAACACATTTGTAATCTTGAAGGCGATAATTGTTCAATGAACATCTCATTTGTCAAAAGGCTGGGAAAATGAGGCAGTGTGTGCCCTGGAACTGAACTCTTTATAGGATGCCAACACAACCAACAGCTCCGACATCCCACGGCATGTTCACCTACAACATGTGTGCAAGGGAATACAGGTTGTAGTACATTTTGAAATTCCACAATCCTGAAGATTTTTTTTTTATTTATTTAATTATAAATATAATCAATTATAAATGTCCAACGTGTTATTGCTACTGGGTCTTGACAAGCCTGCCAGATATTTTGCGTCTAAAAAGATTTGGAAAAAAAAAAAAAAAAAAAAAGAAGCAAACATTTCCTTTAACTACAATAAGATCATTATCATAGTATACCAAAGGAAGGTCTATATGTATGCTTCTAGTGCTGCTTGGTTAATCTAGAGAACAGAAAATTGATCAAGTATGAGCTGTCACTCACTGTGCAGATCCACTGTGTGTTAGAACACGTCTTTATGGACCAATTTGGGAACATGCATCTTTGTTACTTGAAATCAAAAATCAATACAGCATGCCTTCTCAAGCAGGAAGTTCACTTCCCAATAACCACAAATGTGAGATTAAATTAATGAATGGATAGACAAATAACGAATAATATCGACTATCAGAAAATTTCCCAACCCAGTATCATTTGTCATGAGTATGTACTGCAATTTTGTGGTGAGAGAGCGAGAGCGAGAGAGAGAGATAAAGAGAGAGAGAGAAAGAGAGAGAGAACAGTGGTTTTGCGGTATTACAGGGCTGCCATGTGTTCATGTGCGTGCGTACACACACACACACACACACACACACACACACACACACACACACACACACACACACACACGCACACACACACACACAAGCAGAATGATGCGCACACAGAAACACAAACAGTGAGATACACACACACACACAAACAGATGTGCACACACACACACACACACACACACACACACATTTCATTTGAGTGACTAACACTGATTAAAACATGACATCCAAATATTAGCAAAGGACCTGTTATGCTACACCAGACTCTACTACACACATTGTGCAAATAAATGACTACAGCGAAATTGTGTGAATAACGACACAAATACATATGAAGAGCAGCGACAGACACCTCCTTCTCCAGACATACATGTAGGGGCTACTGATGGTCACGGGCACAAAACAATACTTAGCAAGGCATCTAGACTCTAGAATAGGCATCTAGACTCTAGAACTTCATTCAGAGGCCTAACAGAGATTGTACAGTATGTTCTCAACCACCAAACATCAGAACAATTAGTTTGTTTGTTTTTCTATGATCATATTATTATTTTCACACGTTTCTCCAATGCCACCTTTTTTCAAAAAAAAAAAAAAAAAACTCCTTTTTCCACTGTGGACACTTTTGCACTGAACTGTACACTTCTTCCGAAATTCACGATCACGAATCTCACGTTCATGACCAATAAAACAGTAGATTTTCCAGTCATTTAGATATCGTGTTCTAAATAACCTACTTTTAGTTCAAAGCTTTACTGAAATTATATGACTGTAGATAGACACAGACTGTATTTGGACAAGCCAGTTACGCTATACAATTTAAATAAAAACTGATTATACTATTTCATAGCTGCTTGCCTTGATATGATGTATCTGATGGACATGTGAGTACATGGGTGGATATGATTTTTTTGTTTAATTCAAGGCAAAGAAGAATGTTGAAATTCATAAAAAAGAAATATCAATGTGAAGTTCATAAAAACCGGTGACAAGTTCAAAGGGCACTACACTTTGGTTTGAGTTATCACTGCTCTGTCCACGTCACTCATCCTGGTATAAGTTCCATGCTCCGCTGTGCAAGACGGACGGATGATTGACATGACAAATGGTGTAAGATTTTGTGTGTGTGTGTGTGTGTGTGTGTGTGTGTGTGTGTGTGTGCGCATGTGTGCGTGCGCATGTGTGCAGGGGTGTGTGTGTGTGTATCTCTGCTCACCACACTCATGTTTCTGCAATTGTCCTCAGAGCTGCTCACAGCGCAGACACATGTGACTGTTCCTGCCGCGAATGGGTCTTGTAGGGACAAACAAACACAAAACACAAAAGACAATAAATATAAGAATTAGTTTTTTGTTCACCTTAAAAGTGGCACGTGTATGAATGTTTCTATGTTGACAATAACGAAGCACTTAATTAATTGTTAAAGTGTGCTTTAAGTGTAAATTGTTTTAAAAATAAAACATCTTTGTGGACTTGTTTATGTTTTCATATAGGAGAGCCGACTCCAAACACCAGGAGAGCTCTCTGCATCCCAGCTGTCCCCCCATGAGAGAAGAGAGGTTCATCTGACCAGCAGTTAAAGGCTTTATCCTCCCCCCCAACCCCCCAACACACACACACACACACACACACACACACACACACACACACACACACACACACACACACACACACACACACACACACACACACACACACACACACACACACACACACACACACACACACACACACACACACACACACACACACACACACACACACACACCCCTCCCCTGCCCTCCTCAGCAGAGTAAAGTGTGAAGGCTTCCACTGTAGCCAGGTTCCCCGCTGCAGTCCTCGTTCGCTCCTCGGCCCTCGCTCCTCGCACTCTCCTCGTGAGAAAGAGATCATGAATGATGAGGAGGGACATCATTATGGCTCGTGATGAGGGCAGCACGTCGACTCTCGACTGGATCCTCAGCCAGACCGGAGAGACCAGAGACCAGTATTAGACTAGGGTCCCCCGACGCAGGGATAATGAACCTGCCTTCCACTTCTGCCTCATCGCTACCCCCAACCCCCAACCCCCCGATCATTCTCCAAACCTGCCCCCATATGTGCATAGCCCCCTACCAAAGTGAACGCAAGAAATGAAGGAGAGAGAGGGATACGAAGAGGGCAGGAACGAGAGAATAAAAAGAGAGAAAAAAGAAAGGCGATCGCTGGTGCTCCTCTGCTCTGATCTCCTCTGCGCTGCTGCGGCGCTACACATCTGTATGCACAGGCCTACGAGTGGTGTCTGTTGGCGTAGGGTAATCCACAGCCTGTAAATAAGATTTTCCACAATTACAAACACTTACACTACAATGCCCAATGATGTCTTCCTGAGAAAGGAACAAATTGAATTCTTTTTTATTCCAGTCAAAGGAATGAACTTGCTGTAATTGCCCCCAAGAAAAAAAAATGTGCAAACTGTATCATTTTCTGGCCATTTTGACTAATGATATTGTAATAAGATGCCGAGCAATAGACTTCAAATGGAAAATATAATTACATGCATTAGTTTGTCTAAGCATTTATAAGATCACAAATCCATCAGTTTTTCAGAGCTCATCTCAAAATCCATACATCACTGTCAGAGCCGGTTTCGTGATGGAGAATGTGTTCATTTGTGAGCTTGGTTTAAAAGATGTGGCTCACAATCGTTTAGCCCCGAACAGAGCAGAGTAGTTATGACAGCATCATTATAAGGCGCGCAGCATTCAGACAACACACTTTGTCTCTGGCAACTTCATAAAATGCATCTGGATTATCAGAGACAGTCGGAGCCTGAGAGCCATCGCAAATACAAATGCCCTGCCTACAGAAACCACAGAAAACAACAACAACAACAGCAGCAACAGCTACAATAACAATAACAATCATAGTGATCCTTCTACAACTAATACTATGACTACTAATACTAATATTACTACTATTACTAATAATAATAAACTACTTAGATGTTGCTGTTGTTATACATATATACTGTATTACCAGTGCTGATCTAAGTAAAGTTATACTTTAATATAATAATGTTATACTGCGTGTGCTCATAAAAGCAACTTGGTTTTATGAAGGTATGTATTTATTCCATTACCAATAACACTGCTGAAAAGACTTTTAAATGCGAATACAAAAGCCTCCAAGGATTTCACACAATTCACAAGAGATCAACTCCCTCGAAAATGTTGTAAACTCCACATGTACATGTAAACCAGTCCAGGTCCAGGTCCAGTTTAAATCCATCATGCACATCCAACTGATCTTGAGCTGTATGCAAGTTGAGTTCAATGAGTTACATGGAAAAATGGCCACAGACATTTTTTGAGAGAAGAACTTTCCAGTGTTGATATATTTACTCTTTTTTCCAGGTCCAGTTTACCTCTTGAGGTTCACAAGATCCCCTGGTCAGACAAAACCCCTGTCATGGTGTCACGGGGCGCTTCAGACTCCAAAAAGACGACCATAAATTCTACATTTCTCAGAGAGCTCATTACAAACCAGGTCTGCTCTTCTTGCTGTACCAGAAGTGATAAATTTACGCTGCAAAGGATTTACATCCTGTGAGATTCTGCCCCTGAAAAAGACAACATTCTTCATGCTGTGAAGTCATGGCTGCACCTGTTGTTTGAATGTGGCCTGAGAAGGAAATTCCTTCGACAAGGGACTGTGTGGAAAAGTTGAGTTTTTTTTTCTCTCCTCACTCGCAAATGCCATAAATTTAATTCAAGAGAGGACAAAACCCTGGAAAGTTGAAAAATCAAATTGTTCTCGATCACCTCTTTATCTCTTGGTAAAAAAAAAAAAACCGTTGTGATTAACTGTGAGACAGACAAGAGAAGAGTACACTTAAAACGGCAGCATTTGCCCGTAATTGCCCCAAGGCGGACGAGAGGGAAACGGATGTCTGTTTTGCACTGTACCAAACGCCATTACAGTGCTGCGCCATAGCGTCTTCCACTCTAAATGCACATTAAAGCACAGAGGAGAAGGAATACACAACTTCAATTGAGTTAGAGGGCACTTACTGGTAAAACGCCCCTTCCATATATTTGCCTAACAGCACATAACTGTCACAAGAATTGTCTGTCATTAGCAAAGATATGGATCCCATTTGCTGCCCCAAAATGTCTTTTTCAATACTGTAAGTGAAGTATTTATGGGGAATGCGCCACAAGTTTCATGGGAAGCGCTGTAGTGCAGTGATGCTACTGTTTGAATTGGTTGTTACATCGAGTCTGCCATTTTGTTGCTGTCTGCTTGCTTCCTCCTCCATCTATCATCAGCTTTAAACAGCCAGTTTGCGGCAGAGCAGACCACCTCACATGAACACAACTGACCTCAACCCTGAGCAACACACTGCAGGTCAGTGGAAGACCGGACAATCACCAGCCGCACAGCCCCTCTAACGGCTGATGGAGTTAGTCTCATCATCTTCATCCTCGACCTCGGCCAAAGCTGGCCTGCCTACTCCCCCTGCTGGTCATCGGGTGGAACGTACCAGACCTTTTTTTTTTTTTTTTTTTACCCAAGATCAGGAGAATGAAGATGGTGGGATGGAGGAAGAGAAGAGGGGAAAAGAAAGAAGGGAGGGGAAAAAAGAGCAAAAAGAGATAATTTTGCAGAGTCCACAAAAGAAGTAGACATTCGATCAAGCAGGAGATCACTTGCAATCTGTGTGATCATACTGATGGTCTTGTCTGAGCATTATGTGCAAGCTCAGTGAATTATGATTTTTTTTTCCTCTTCAAAATTAAAATTAAATTTTGAGTTCAGCTCATGCATTTAGATGTCATGGGCTCCGGCTAATCTTGCAAAGTGTCAGTTTGATCTGAGGCAAGACTAGATCTTTAACACTTTTTTAATATGACTCAAGATAGATTTAAAAAAAAAAAAAAATCTATGCTCTGTACACAATCCAGTGAGATCAGGTTTTAAGACCCCCTCCAAAATGAGAAATAAAGATTCTGTCGCCAACAAGACGAGCATGCTCGTAATTCGTGAGCACACAGACGAGACCAGTGCCGCTAAAGCCAACATGAAGACACGGACCATTTTTGGTGTCAAGAGCGTTCCACCAAGTAATTAAGGTCATGGGCGATGTGCTTATAATCAAAGGGGATTTTTCCTCTCTCATCTAGAGACCTATCTCTCATTTTAAAAAAAAACGACACTTCAATATTACTTTACTGTTCTGCACCAGATTAGGTAAACTGGAATCGTTTGAGGAAAAAAAAGGCTTTAAAATGGAGCGGGAGGGTTGGAAGTGTGTCACCGGCGAATGCTTCCTCCTCCATGCCTGCGTGCCGTAGCAGGAAGTCGGCCATTAGGCGCTTCTTCCGTGTCAGCAAGTGCTTCTTTTTGGCAGCTTGTACTGCATGATTCATGAAAGACCGGTAGAAGGCTAATTGTTCAAATTAATTTGCGTAAACGACTAAGCAAGAGATAACAGAATTACATCTGCACTTCTTTGGCACAGATTCAACCGCGATGGGCCTCGACAGCCAGCTGCTACAAGACAGCATCTTTGCCAGAAATTAACAGCCACAAACATTAATTAATAGACTTTTTGTTACGTTAATTTGCACGAAAAAGGTTCAGGAGAGGAGGGAGAGAACGAGAGGGGGTAGGAAAAAAAATCTGCTGAGAAAAGAAACCGAGGATAATTAGAATAAATTAGTTAAGATGCGGGAGAAAGAAATGTAAAAAAAAAAAAAAAAATTGTTTAAAGTGAAAATGTTTTAAACGGGTGGGGCGGGGGTGTGTGGTGTGCAAAGCGAGGGGCGGACCAAGAGAGCAGGGACAGGGTGGGAGAAGTTAAGTTTTGACACCCCCATTAATCTCCATGATAATGTAGCTGTTACAATTAAAGGGAGTGAGTCGCGGCACTCCGGCGCGATCCATCACACCGGCCGCTCTCGCCCATCTGTCACGGCTCAAGTCAGAAATCTCCAGCGCCGTCCTTGAAGGTGCAGCTAAGACCCCAGAAAATGGGCTGGGGGGGGGGGGGGGAGAAGCCAAGCGCTGGGAATTCCGGAATGCGTAGAAACAAGAGTCAAGGAAGGAAGGGACATCAATCATAGAACATAAAGAGAGAGAGAAATAGAGAAAGAGAGAGATAAAGAAAGAAAGAAAGAAAGAGAGAGTGATAGTGTGTGTGTGTGTGTGTGTGTGTGTCCGTCTACGTGTGAAAGAGAAAGAACAGACCATGTTAAGCGGTGTCAATTGTGTGGGGTTATCTACAATCGGCGCGCTAACGAGTCTTCACAGTCCCCAGCAGCAGACAGTAATGATTTCCAAAACTGCAGATACGATTTCACATAAACACAGCTACGACCAGAGAGCTGATGGGGTTCAACGACTTCTGGGACCTGCTGAGGGGGGAAGCGTCATACGCATACCAGTCCGGTGAGACACACTTGGATAGATGCAGCACACAGCAGAGGTGAGGTCAAATTCGGCAAATAGCACTGTACATTCAGGATACAAGCTCTTTCCTTCTTCCTAACTTAAAATCTGGTGTCACGGAGTGTAACACTTATTCCAGAATCCATGTTCATTTGCCAAGAATTACAGTTATCTCCTAAGTGCACAAAAAGACTGTTTGAAAAAACTTGTTTGCCTTCGTTTGATATTTTTGAACACTTGGGAGTGTCTTGGAGAGTCTTGCATCTGGGTGCCGGATCAGGACAGGGGTCCACTACTCTGTCTGCACTGACCGTGGCCACACAGCGTGAGACAGACTCATCACAGAAAGAAGGAGATGAATTCGGAGTGGTGAAGAAGAGCGAAAAGGGAAGAAGCTGTCATGACTCCACACATCTGCCTGGGTCTGCTGCATCAAACCACCGAGAGGAGAGGAGAAGGAAAAAAAATATGATAAATGAGGGGCACAGTTTTTAAGACACACTTTCATGTCACTTCTCTCCATCTTGGAGGTCTTATGAAGTCTGTTCTCATTTGAAGGGATGAGATTGTGAGTCCTTGTTCCACCATGCAATAAGCCTCAATTCAGCAGCCACCCCACCGCCCCCAACCCATCACCACTACCACCACCACAACTACCATTCACTACACACAAAGTCCCCTAAAACACTTTTGTCACTTTCCTACTGGAAAAGTAGCATCAGAAAATGAAAGTGCCTCCAGACTATCAAACCCAAGTCCCATTCACGCCCGACGCCTGGCACTCGACTCAAGGTAAACACAG